>NC_089841.1:54379842-54382342 GCF_035609145.1 Eleutherodactylus coqui | reverse complement strand
GAGAAAGTTCCCAGGTGACAGAGAGACATTGTTGATGGACTGTGTGACTATCTACCGGGGTCCAAAAATGGAGCCACCTAAAGAGCACTAAACAGTGCTGCGAGACCATCAGTACTGGATTTACAAACTGATCATTCCAGAACACTCTTGCTGTGGAATCGTAAGTTAGGACAAGCCTCAATGTATGTGGCATACGGTCATGGAGTGTTCGAAATTACGAAAGCCTGATCGTAGAAATTATGCAGGCCTGATAGTTCTGGGACGCACTTACTTGGGACATCAGTAAACTCGAGGCTCAGACACCTAATAAAAGGGACTGATATCTTACTATATACGAACCAGGAAGTTTTGAGAGTTCTACGTTGAATACTGATAATTCCGCTGGTTGTGGCCCATTTTGTGGTTGCTTGAGGACTGTGTGTGGCCGGCTGCAACCTTCGGTTCACCTGTTACTGTGAAAGAATTGTCTGTTACACCTCTAGAGTGCATTATCAGTATTATTACTAACCACTTTTGTACTATATTACGTGCATTATAGCATTACTATTTTCTAGCCAGTATTAGGTTAGCATGTGACAAATCTTTACTACCATTTCTTAAACCTGTATAAGCATTTTCCTCCAAAGTTCTAATACAATTGAATTACATTGAAGGAACATTTGGGCTGACTTTTCATTGGTTTAATTTGCTTCTCACTTTTTCTAGCGTGGAAGTGATTCGCTTAGGACAGAGTTACTTCATAAACTGGGATCTGCAGATGTATGACTGTGCAAAGGATACACCGGCCAAAGCCAGAACGACCACTCTGAATGAGCAACTGGGACAAATCCAGTATATCTTCTCTGATAAAACTGGAACTCTGACACAGAATGTCATGACCTTCAAGAAGTGCACGATTAGTGGAGAAACCTATGGTGCGTTCCTATAATGACTATGGCTTCTGTAGTAAAAACTCCACAAATAACCATTTCCTTTGAATAGTCTCTCTAGACTTGGAAAGTCCATATATTTAGGTCAGGCCTATACTCTGTCATGATTATTTATACTCCAGACCTCTTCTACCTCTTGTAGCTGGGCATAAGTAGGGGCTAGGTCACATCAGCCATTTTTAGCTTGTATTATCTTGTAAGGGACCGCAGACAGCGGATTTAGGGCTTTCCCGGTTTTCCTGAGTCCAATGTCAGCCTGATGGACATGCAGCGCAGGAGTCACTATTGCTAAACAATGTTTTATTAACTGTAAAATGGTAACTTGTGAACTGGTATTTTGGGGTATCTAAAGGTCATTTTACATGCAAAGATAATCTTTTAAACGGCCAAAAGATTTAGCGCTGTATTTACATGAAATTTTAATGGCTTTAAACCTCTTCATTTGCATGTAAAAGGACCTTAATCACCTTGTTTTTCTTCTAGGAGGAGTTTGCTCAGCTGAGCAAACATCTGCCGGTATATTTGTTGTCCTTGCAGCAGAGTACACAGTGTACTGATTTATGTATGCAAAGCAAATACAAGGAGTACACTGTGTATGGTGCGAATGTGTATGTCTTTTGAAAGATGAGCGAAATTCTTTCAAATACAATGAATTTGCTCAGCCTTTCAGCGGCTTGAGCAATGTATTTTGTGCGGACTGAAATCTATCGTTCAAACGAAAAATGCACGATGTATGTGTTTACAACTAAGATTTAGCACTCGTTTTTGGTCGTTTGTAGGACTGTGATTGCAACACCACAGGACAAACCAGGAGAGACGCCCTTTTCCCTCTGTCTACATCTTAGCCACTCTCTGCAAGCTTCTCAATGGCTGCATATCTTTCTCCCAGCCTTAATAATGTATCTGCCACACTGCAGTTATACCAGGAGAGACTCTTTCTGCAAACTCTGTTCTGCTCCAAGCACCTCTCCCGATTCCTTCCTGTCTCTTCTTTCTGCTCAGCACCATTCCTCAGTGTCCACCCCTCCTTAAGGAGACAAGTAACATGTAACCTTTAACATGGAATAATAACTTCTACTCCCCTTACACTTTAGTCACAGAGCTCCCCAGTTTCATAGATCTACATAGATTCTGCTTTCTCCTCTCTGTGAATCCTTCTCATAGATTTGACATCTTGATGTGCTGTTTTCTGGGGATATGTTGTAAACGTATAATCGAAATAACCATCCATAATTGACTTTAGGTGAACAAAGACAAGAAGCTGGAAACAAGTCTACTTATTGTGAGGTAAGTCTTCCCAAATGTTGGCTGGAGCCAAATTTCTCTGGACTTCCTGTCAGTCATTCTGGTGAACATTAGTCATCACTTCTCCAGCCTAAAATGGCTGATAACTGGAAAGTAATAGATTGTATTAAACTATATAGATAATTATACTCTTAGTTTTCTGTTCTAGTAACTGACTTGTTGAGGTCGCCCCAATGGGTTCCAGGTGCTGTGATATTCTGCACTGGGATCTGTAATTATTCGGCTACCTGACTGCCTGTCAGGGCTGATTTCGGAAAGTGAGGGGA
>NC_089841.1:54084842-54374842 GCF_035609145.1 Eleutherodactylus coqui | reverse complement strand
AAACAGCTTTTCGGGACCCACTTTAGTGAGGCTCATTCCCCTCAGTCTATGTACAGCAGACTCTTGATCATCTAGCTGTAATCCAACTTGGCTCCCTTTGTACTGACTTCTTAGTGAGTTTCTGCATAGAGTATATCTGAACAAACAGAGCTGCATGGGGGAAAGGATATAGTAGCCTGTGCCTCCAATGGGGATGACTTTAGATTGCAATACACCTAAACTGCAATTACGGATCGTAACTGTGCTCTAATGCCAGTATTCAGATTGAAGAACCCCTGATCACTTTATTTTCAGGGATTCTTTTCAACAAGCAGGCAATTGTAACTACACCAATATGCCAAAAGTCATGGGATAGCAGTATGTAAAGTAATTATGAAGTGGCTTTACCTCAGGCAATTGGTTGGGATAGCTCACACGTGTATTAAGGCCCTTTTACACGCAACGATTATAGCTGGAAAATGAGTGATAATCGTTACATGTAAACGCAGGCATCGTGCACTTTCTGTTTGAACAATTAATTTTACTTAACATAAAATCCATCGTTCAGCCCTCTTATGATCGGGGAAGGATGGGGCCACCAGCACAGCTCCTCTGCAGTGGCCTCTATAGGGAACATGCGGTATTGCATAGATAACCATGTAATGCTTCTGCCAAAGTGAGATGCTCTGTGTTGGCTCTCTTATCTGGCCGTTAGCAGGGGAGTGGTCCACAATAGCTTGTTTTGTAACTTTTTCCCCTTTTTAGTTGTCTCTGCACACAATTCTGTATTTTCTGTTTTTTTGTTTTTTTTTCCAGAAACTGCAGAAAATATTGGCTTTGCCTGTGAGCTTTTAACGGACGAGACAAAGATTTACTACGGAGAGGACATTAAGTGAGTGCTGGCAGTGAAATATAGAATTCCATACGAGAGGATCTTGATTTATATGATGAGTTTCCTTGTATCTATAATCAAAGGATAAATTGCTAACTGATCCAGAAGATGGTGCGGGGTAATGACATCCCCTCTCTCTACTCTGCTTGTCTCCTTGAAGTATCCAGTTTGGCCTTGGCGTGCATGGCAAGCGTTTTCTGGGTAAAACGCTGATCTCCCATCCTACAGTCTTTCCAGCTTTGACCCGACACCTTTCCATCAGCACTTAAAGGGGTTGTCTGGTGGTAAACTATTGATGGCCTATCCTCAGGATAAGGCTTATTTCCCACGAGCAGGCTCACCTCTTTCCTCCCTGCTCATTCTGTGCAATGGGAGGGGGTGGGACGGTGGGCGGTGTTGAGCGCCGCCCCGCCTCCTCCCATTGATGGCTATGGACAAGGGGCAGAACATGGGCGGAGCTAAGCATCAGCTCTCTCTCCGCTCCTTGTCCATAGCCATCAATGGGAGGGGGAAGGGGAGGGGAAATGGGTGATGGCGTGGTGAGCTCGGCGCATTTGCGCTGAGCCAATCAGAGGCAGGTCTGACTCACACCCCCTTCACACCCACTGCAGGCCGGCCGCGCGGAACTCCGGCTGCCGGGAGCAGGTGAGTGTATATATATGTGTATATATATGTATGTGTATATATATATATGTATGTGTATATATATGTATGTATGTGTATATATATGTATGTATGTGTATATATATGTATGTATGTGTATATATATGTATGTATGTGTGTATATATATGTATGTATGTGTATATACATGTATGTATGTGTATATATATGTATGTATGTGTATATATATGTATGTATGTGTATATACATGTATGTATGTGTATATACATGTATGTATGTGTATATACATGTATGTATGTGTATATATATGTATGTATGTGTATATATATGTATGTATGTGTATATATATGTATGTATGTGTATATATATGTATGTATGTGTATATATATGTATGTATGTATGTATATATGTATATATATATATAATATATTTTATTTTTATTTTTTTATTTTAACACTTTTCTGGATGAATTGCAGGGAAGGGCTTATATATTTAAGCCCTTCCCGACAATTCATTCCACACTCGCCCGCAGCGCATTGCTTTCAATGGAGCCAGCTGTATTGCCGGCTCCATTGAATGCAATGCGCTGGACAGCTCGGGCCTGTTTCTAATGAAACGCGGCTAGGAGCAGATTTTCGGGCGATTTTCGGGCACCGGTCACGCGATTTGCGGATGCGCATCCATCATGCGATCCGCAAATCGCGCGAAAAAACGCCCGTCTGACTAAGGCCTTACTCTGACTGCTGCAGTTAACTGTTTAGATACCACTGTCAGTTGACAGTGCACCTAAGCAGCCAGCCGGAGATTGGGAGGGGCCTCCTTTGGTGCCCCATTGACCTTCTTCCCCCTAGCGTAATAGCGGGGTGCCTGGCAGCTCTGAGCTTAGGCAATGTTCCCAGGGCTGCCATATATTAAAGTCTATTGAACTCTGCCACAGGCAGAGCTTAATAGGCAATTGTCAAAAATGCAATATACTGCAAAACTGAAGTACTGCACTATATTGTAGAAACAATCAAACTATTGCAATGTCAAGTACCCTATGGGAACAAAAAAAAAATACATAAAAAAGAAGTTAAGTAAAATTTCTAAAAATAGAATAAAGTTCCAAAAACTTGCCATTTCGCTCTTAAAAAATAAAATAAACATAATTGGTATCAAAATTATTATTGGTATTAAAATATATAATTATATAAAATCTTAAGTGTGAAATAAAAAGAAAAATTAAAAAGTGGATTTTCCCCAGACGTCTTATATGATGACATGGAGGTCATGGATGTTAAAAAGAAAAATATTGACAATAATAAGTTAAAAAAATAAAATAAAAAATTTACAGAATAAGGGCTTATTTACACGATCGTATATCGGCCGGCGTTTTCATGGCCGGCTGATATACGCTTCCATCTCAGCAGTCGTTTCCCTCCCCCTCACCGCCTCTCTGCCTCTCTCCCGGACTCCAGCGTTTGCAATGGGAGGGCGGAGCTAAGCTCCGCTCTGTCCCGCCCCCTTCCATTGCAAACGCCGTAGTGGAGGAGGGAGGCAGAGAGTCGGTGAGGGGGGGAACTGCTCAGATGGAAGCGTATATCAGCCAGCCATGAAAACGCCAGCCGATATACGATCGTGTAAATAAGCCCTTAATTAAAAAAATAGATTAAAAACGAGTGACCCACTGGCCAATAAACCATGGCCATATCCACTATATACAAATAATATATCAAAATGACCAAAACAAAAAGGGAAACGCATTCCTGCATTTTCTTAGTGTAAATATGCTATTTTAAAAATGATGTTTTTTTAAAGCTTCTCACCCCTACTAAAACCAAAACAATTTAAGTGAAAAAAAGAAAAAAAATAACTCTTCCCCCCCCCCCCCCCAAAAAAAAAAACCCAACAAAAATGAAGTTGGTAGCTGGACAAAACAATATGGCCATAAAACCACCACATGGTTAAAATCCCTAAAAAGTGTCTGATCCTCTAAAACCAAAACATTCTGGTCCTTAAAGGGGCCTATTAAAAAAATCAGGTGAATTAGTTTTTGCTTGGGTGCAATAGCCCCGGGTGAACTGCACAGGTGAGGGATGGTGATACCCAGATGCATTGCAGATCTACCATAGAGGCACCTTTTAGGCCACCGGCAGACAGCCGAGTCAAATCCCCTGAGAGAAATCTCGCAGCGGGACCCAACCCGTTCCCCTTCAGGAAATAGTACGGCTCCGACTCAGTGATGTGCCAGCCAGGGCGTACGCAGAGCAGAGCCTGGGTGTCAGGAGCGACATTTCTGTGGGGGCCTCAGCGAGACCCGCACAGAAATAGAACATGCTGCGATTTGTTTTCCGCGTGCAGAATTTCCGCCAGTGTTCAGGGGTCCTTACACAACTGCTATGCGGGTCTAGATTAGAAGGTCTGATGCTGATCACTACCACTAGGAGGAGCTCACTGCATACAGATTTTTCAGCCCCCATTGAGTTCAACACTAACTTCGCTATATAAATCTACTTGCATGTATTGAGCACCACCTAGTGGCGCCTGCAGGCAAATCTGAATGACATTATGTGACTCAGTAGCAAAGTAAATTGAGCTCTATGTAAAAATGCTGCTAGATGTGCAGTCATGGATGCCTCTGCACAGTGCCAAGGTCTGCACTTTAATGAATGGGGTATTACAAGTCGGAGATCCAGATCTTTATATTGGAATAAATGTCTTGCGGAACACTTAAATCAATGTATTCTATCAGGGGTTAGCTTACAGTCCACATCTCTGCTCTAAATGTCTCTCCAGTGCTCTACTGCAGACGAGGATGGAGAATCAGAAGAACCGGAGTGGAGGCAAACCCGCAACAGGCTCCGGTAACCGCGAGCCTTTCTTCCAAACTGAAGAGAAAAGTTCACTAATCCTGACCGGTTCTTGGCTGGTATGTCATCCAAATTGTCTATATAGGAAAAGGGTTAAATAGAAATCTGGGGATTGGAGTCGGGGCTGTATATAGAGGTGGTAGGACTGTAGCAGAGGTTACAGTGGGCTCTTATGGGGTGCTCGTCACTACCACCACACCTCTAAGCACATGGGGCACAGCTATAGTGGTGCAGGAAGGTGTCCATGGATTCAGTAACCACCAAATGAACCCTACTGATTGGGCTGTACCCAATGTGACAGTAAAGCAAAGCATTCAGAAAGCAATTTGTCATTATGTGTGATTTACACTAAGTGGTCGCTGTATTAGAAACCCCCATCTAGTAGAGCATTAGACTTCTTTTGGCCTTCAGAACTGCATCAATTAATTGTGGCGTTGATTCCAGTAGGTGATGAAATCCTTCTGCAGAAATATCGGCCCCTGTGGACAGGAAGCTTCTTGTAGTTGCTGCAGAGTAGATGGAGGTGCTGACATGTTCTGACCCAGCTGACAGGAAGGGGTCATCGATTCATGCTGCTTGTGCCAAATGTTAATAAGTAGCATAATAATGTTTTCTCGGTATACTCTCCACATTGCTAACCAATAACCCTCCCCCCACCCCCAAGTTGGCAGTGAAATCCCAGCCCCGGCCAGTCTAATACCGATGGCCAGGCCTTATTGGAAGTTGCTCGGATCGCTTGGATTCACGGAAAACTTGTCATGTGATTTTATGCTGCACTCCGGGGTCACGGGGAGAATTTCCATCCTGGGATGCGCCAATCCTGAAATGGCCTGGGGCTCTAATAAAGGGCCACTGAGTGTATACTGTAAATGTAGCATAATTTTGAGATGTAACAGTACCGACCATCATTATGTAACCTCCCTCTCTGCCTTTACGAACAGAATGAAATTCTTCTCGAAAAGAAGAAGAAGAAAGGGAAGAAACGCTTGAAGCTGAAGTTCCCCAAAACTATGGAGGAGAAACAAAAGGATTTACAAGAGAAAAGAAAGACCTACGCCTTAAAGGAACAGCAACAAAAAAACTTTGTGGATCTGGCCTGCGAGTGCAGTTCTGTCATCTGCTGCAGAGTGACCCCAAAGCAAAAGGCCATGGTTGTCGACTTGGTGAAGAAGTACAAGAAGGCCATCACCTTGGCTATTGGAGATGGCGCAAATGATGTCAACATGATTAAAAGTAAGATGTGCTCACTGGCTGCCACAAAACTTTCCGGCAGCTTTGGATTGACATGGCTATGGCTCCAGGATGTGTAGGTGACCGCATTTTGATCCCATCTGTCCCTTTTGTCTCCCAGCGGCCCATATAGGAGTCGGTATAAGTGGACAGGAGGGGATGCAGGCTGTGATGTCCAGTGACTACTCCTTCGCTCAGTTCCGATACCTCCAGAGACTCATTCTGGTCCATGGTCGCTGGTCGTACATCCGCATGTGCAAGTTTCTAGGCTTTTTCTTCTACAAGAATTTTGCATTTACGTTGGTCCATTTTTGGTACTCCTTCTTCAATGGATTCTCTGCTCAAGTAAGTTAAATAAACCTATTTTGAGGTTTCTCAGTTCTGTAAAGAAATTGCTCCAGTCTTAAAGGGACTGGTTAAAGAAGGAAAAACGTGTGCTTCCTTCCAGAAACAAGCCTATGCTTGTAAAGCCCATCCTTTTTTATGGGTTCCTTCACATTAGCAATGTTTTGAGAGAAAAAATCGTGGCATGTTCTATCTCAAGGGTTTTTTTTGGTTTTTTTGTAGCCCATGTTTCCTTATGGAGCGTCCTTGTTTATCGCATCACATCGCATGAACTTGCAATTTTTGTGTGATTGTATTGTTAATCCTTTCCAATCCAATTTGTATCCTGGTTTTCCTGGGGGGGCTTACTTTTTTTCTGCTCTTATACAACGGCGCTATCTGCTGGCTAAAGCCAGTACTGCATGAGGTGACACATTGGATAGGCTCAGACAGCAGAGAGGCTGGCAATATACAGTAAGAGAACCGTGACGGGCATCTTCCAATATCGGAGCTGTACAGCCTTAAATCATGATGTCTTTAGACGTCAGACAGTGGATTTGAAAGGGTTAACGCTGGAATGTCTAATTGACTTTCGCAATAAAAACAAATGTGTGATTTTATTGCAAGCAGCCGTGATGTGAGATTGTTCTTAAAAAAAAAAAGTAGACTGAGAAGAGTTGAAATGTGGCTGCACCAGAACTGCACTGAGATCTGGTCAACAAATGGATATGATCTGCTGCTGCACCATTGTCCTCAGACTATCAGCATTGTGGACATGTTAAAACGTTCCTGAGTTTTCAACAAGTTTTCTAAAATATACCTGGCTTTCCTTCCCCTCTCATTTGCTGCTGTTTGCACCCTATTTCATGTCTGTAAGTTCTGATTTTCAGGTGGTCTTCCCCATTTTCTGTTGCCCTGCTGTTTGCTCTCTGCTTTCAGGGACTGAGCATTCTGCCAGTACTTCCCTCTCCTGCTTTAAACTTGCCAGTCCTCTGCAAATAGAACTACCTACAAGGTTATACAATAACAGTAAATACATCAACTTTGCACCTGAATTTTCCAGATTAATATTTTGGGAGCGTAGCTTTGTGGTGGAACCCTTACATTAGACCCAGTAGATTGTCGGAGGGTTGACTGACTTTCCTTTAATTGGGCAGGTGTGTGACTTTTTTCACAATGTTCTCTGGCCTCAGCTTATGGTACTGCAATGGGCAGCGTTTCAATATGCAGCCCTATTCTGTACATAGCACAGAATTTGGGGAAAAAAAGAAAAATCACCATGTGCATGTTCGTGACGCCAGAATCCCGGGTATGTGCAGTGCCAATTGCAAGCCATACTCATTCTCTGCCAGCAGAATTAATGGGCTGCGATCAGTAAGGCTTCTCTTCTCCATATAGGGAGCCCAGTACTATGAATAAAGTGTTACTGTTGGGGGCCCTGGTACAAGTTTTGCATTGGGGCCCGGGAACTTCAAATCTGCTCACTGTGATCCTTGCTGTGTCCCTGTAGACTGTGTATGAAGATTGGTTTATTGCACTATACAACGTCCTGTACTCCAGTCTCCCAGTTCTCCTCGTCGGCCTGTTGGATCAGGTAAGTTAGAATGCTTTATATTGATGCCTATTATCGTTATAGGATTGAATACTTCTCTACTTATGAACAATGAAAAGAGGGACAGTTTTACCGGCACTCGTAGCGTGCCCCGTCCATTTTCTTTTCTTTCTTTTTTTTTTTTTTCTTAACCACTTCAGGACCAGACATTTAAAAAAAAAAAAACATTCTTATTTTTTTTTTTTTAAACTTTAATTTTTCTGTCCACACCTTCCAAGAGCCATAACGTTTTAATTTTTCCATTGGCATAGCTGTAAAATGAATTGTTTTTTTTGTGGGGCGACTTGTGTTTTTTAATGGTACAATTTTAATATATAGAAAAAACACTTTTAAAGATTGTGGGGAGAAATGGGGGAAAAAAGTGCAATTGCGCTATTTTTATAGGGTTCAGTTTTCACAGTACAGGGCAAATGCTAGATTAACTTTTTTACTATGAGTCGTTATGAATATGATGACACCAAATATATAGGTTTTAATGATTTTCTGTTTTTAAAAGTAAATTCAATTTTTTTTCTTGGACAAAAATTGCTTTTTTTTCGCTATATTCTGACACTCTATTTTAGCTTTTTGACGCCTGGGCTGTGAGGGCTCGTTTTTTGTTGGATGATCTGTAGTTTTTCTTACATTTCGGGAAATCTGTTGGTATTCAACTTTTTCTTTCTTTCTTTATTTATTTTTTAAACAACCTTTACCGTACGGGATAAATAATAATTAAGGCCGCCTGCACACGAGCGGGTCGGATCCGGCAGCGAGAATTCTCGCCGCGGGACCCGACCCGAGAGCCTGCAGGGATGAGCGCGTACTCACCCGCGCCTGGCGGCCCCAGCTCTTTCATGTGCCGGCTGCCGCGCAGCCAGCGCATGCGCAGACCGGAGCCGGCGGCCGGGTGAGCGTGTGCCCCGCACAAAAATAGGACATGCCGCGGTTTATAATAGGAATCTCGCGCGGCCAAACCGAGGCCGTCTGCATAGGAGTGCGTATTGTAATGCACTCCTATGCAAACTTTCAGTGGCGGAAATCCCGCGGCGGGATTTCCGCCCCTGTGCAGGCGGCCTTAGGCTTATTTTTGTTTTAACTGTTATAGTTAAAAAAAAAAAACTATAAAAAAACTAAACAAAGGGTTTTTTTCAAGTTAATTAGTTTTTATATAGTTGTGGGTCCCCCTTGCCCAAAACTATATAAAAATAATATACTCCCTATGGCACCTGACAGCCCCTTCTACAGTCTGGTGCGACAGCATTTGACGTCGCCCAGCCAGAGAGCCATGGGGCGTCCCATAAACCTGTCACTTGGGCTTCTAATGTAGAAGCCCAAAGCCCTGATGATGTGGGTCAACAACCCACATCACCGCTGCAGCCAATTTAAATAGAAGACTTGAGTAGAACGCAGCCAGAGGTGAGTATTTAGTAGCGCATTTTTGTTTCTTTTTTATATTCCTGGTGTTTCCCACTGCCATCAATGTCAGGGGTTCTTGGAAAACACCTTTTTTAAAACTTTTTTTTTTTTTTTAAATCCTTTTTAAATCAGCTTTGAATGCGGCATCAAAAAGTTAACTGCCACAATCAGAGTTAACTGTGATCACAGCTGTCAGCCATCACAAACAGCTGCTTGCAGCTGGGTATGCAGCAGACTCTGCTCCTGAGCCCGCTCTATACTTCCGAACCAGAGGATGTTTATGTC
Organism: Eleutherodactylus coqui; assembly: GCF_035609145.1. NCBI lineage: Eukaryota > Metazoa > Chordata > Amphibia > Anura > Eleutherodactylidae > Eleutherodactylus > Eleutherodactylus coqui. The sequence continues at coordinate 54,365,654 of NC_089841.1, read as the reverse complement.
TGGCGGTCCTGAAGTGGTTTACATTGTCATGCCCTATTTTATACTAAGCCACGCTGTTAGTGTTCCCTCGCAGTAATGGTGCCACCTTTATGCAGTAAAATTTTAAAATAAACACTAAAAAAACAGCCTACTCCTCTCTTTCATTGCCCTGTCACTCCAGTCTCCATTGCTCCACTCACTCTAGCCAAAGGCCTCAGCGTTGGTACGATTTGCCCCATGATCAGCCCACCATCAGGTGTGCCACCTGGAATAAAGTTGGGTACCGGAGTGTTAGGGAAGCAACCGGAGTAAGTTTTAGCTGTTTTTTTCCATTCCCAACCATCTCTGAGGGACATATCCTGTCTTTCAGGACGATGGAACAGACCCCATGGTTGGGAGCCATGGAATTGGGGAAACCTAAGTAGTATAATGTACTGTATTTTTGGTCAGCCCTAGCTATGCGTACCCCTGCAGTTACACAGGGTGCCTGTCACCACTTGTCATCTGAAGCATGAAGAATGGGGTTGATTGCCTGACCAGACAATCTTCCGCTGAGCGACAGTGTTATGTGGAGCTGCATGAAACATCCTCCTCCTGGCTCTGGCTCTTTCCTTTCAAAGTTAGTCCATTGGCACCTCTGCAATATAGTCACTTTGCTCTGCTACTGTATTTATTCACTGAGCAGTTCTGGTACTGTATCTATGTACAGAGGTTGGTTTGTGGTGTATGTCTGTGCTTGGTTCTGTCACTGTACTCATGTACGGAGCTTGGTTCTGGTGCTGTAGTTATGATGATTATGACACCGTATTCATGGAGTACGTCTGGTATGGGTATGCTGTTATCTTTCTGCTTGTCCCCTGACACCAGACATGTTTGTTTTAACGCTTGATTTCCTCTTCCAGGATGTCAGTGACAAGCTCAGTCTGCGCTTCCCGCGTTTGTATATCCCTGGCCAAAAAGATCTGCTATTTAACTACAAGAAGTTCTTCCTGAGTCTGTTCCACGGTCTGGTGACCTCCTTGATCATCTTCTTCATCTCCTACGGAGCGTTCTTGTTAACCATGGGACAAGACGGCGAAGCTCCATCAGATTATCAGTCGTTTGCTGTCACGACGGCCACTGCTCTAATCATCACTGTCAATTTTCAGGTATGTCAAGTTATTGTAAAGGGTCTTCAATTTATATGGGTGGATGGCTGTACGGTTGCAAGAAAAAGTGAATCCATTAGAATTCATTGGGTTTCTGCATTGATTACATTGTTGCCAAAGTCAGAATTACAGACAAAAACAATGTAACTATTAACACACATGCAGCTGTACTATTCGTGTCCTTGTTGAGCACACTAAGTAATAATCCACATTGCAGAGAAAACATTGCACAATGGTAAGGAGAAATTTTGGACCATTCCTGCCTGCAAATGTTTCAGTTCATCACTATTTCTGGGATGCCTTCTGTGTACAGACCCCCTTCAGATCATTTCACAACATCTGCATAGATTGAAGGTCAGGACTCTGACTTGTCCATTGTAAAGCACAAATCCTCATTCTTTCCAACCATTCATTTGATCTCCTATGTACTTTTGGTCTTGCAAAAGTATCAGTAATTCCAAATAGTTCAGTTACTACTTATTGCTCCCATATAATAGTCTGTTTACATATGTGTAAAACTCTTTACTACTGGCTGCATTAAGTTAAAAAATGGTTAGATCAGGACACTGAAAAAGATTAGTGTCCTGGCCTTAACCTATGGAGATGTATGGCATGTCCTGTAGAGTGCTGTGCACACAAGGCATCCCAGATATATTGATGGACTGAATCACATTTGCAGGGGGGGAATTGTCCAGACTTCCTCTTCAACATTGTGCAACTCTTTGCAGCTAAATTAAATATTTGGTGGAGGCAATTGCTTCTAAAAGGGCATCTACAGGTTATTAAATTAAAGGATTCACTTTTTCTCCCTGCACTAGGGGGTGATCTGTATGCAGCTATATTTCCAGATAATGGACACCATGTACAGAACCCCCGCCCCCCCCCCCCCTAGTGGTGACAACAGATGCCTGAGAAAACCTAAAATTAAAAATTATTTATCAAATGTGATTTGTTATCTTCTCCAGATTGGCCTGGACACCTCATACTGGACCTTTGTGAATGCCTTCTCCGTGTTTGGAAGCATTGCCATCTACTTTGGAATAATGTTTGACTTGCACAGTGCCGGAATTCACGTTCTGTTCCCATCCAAATTTATATTCACAGGTGACTGCACTATATTGTATAGGGCTCATAGTTATAATAGAAATCTAGAATTCTATGGTCAAATGCTCTGTGCGCCCCCCCATGCTCACTAATCATCTCACTAAATGTACTATGCCAGCATTTCATAATTGGACCCAATATATGTTTATCAATTGTACATTTTATTTATTGTGTGTGTGTGTGTGTGTGTGTGTATACATATACATACATTCATTCATTCATTCATTCATTCATTCATTATAGGCAGCCCTGGTTTTCTGACTTGACAAATTATACAACCACTAGGGGGAGCTCACTGCATATGGATTTCTAATAGGAGCTGTATAATGAGCTCCCACTAGTGGTGGCTGCAGGTACATGCTATGACCATGCCAGAAAAAGCTGTTCCATAGCGGTTGTGCTCGCTCCCCTCTATGATCGGACCCTCATAGTGTACGTCTCTCCAACAATGTGCTGTTATAATACAAATAAGACAGAACATTCTGGAACACTTTAGTTATTGGCCTGAGTTCTGGTTTCTCCTGAAGTGCTGCGAGTTTAGAATGAGTTTTCTGTACATTTATTCACTCTTGTTCTTGCATTACAGGAGCCGCGCCAAATGCCCTCAGGCAGCCATATCTCTGGCTGACCATAATCCTAACGGTGGCGATATGCTTGCTTCCAGTTGTTGCAATAAGGTTTTTGAGTAAGATCATGTGGCCTTCAGAAAGTGATAAAGTAAGTAATGAGCTGTTTTATTTCCTAGGTTGGGATTAGGGATGGGATTAGGGTTTGGATTAGGGTTGCCACCTGCCAGTAACTAAGTCGGAAGTGCCAGTGTTTTGTTTTTTACTGACCATATTAATGGCTGGTAAAAAAAAAAAAAAATTGTTGGCCAAGGACGTCTCCGGACAGACTGCAACCCCACATTATCAAGTGTTTCACTCATACTCTCTCTCTGGCTACCCTTTCGCCCCCTGGTGTCTGCCCCATGTGTGTAGGACAGAGACCTTGGGAGAAGGAGAGGTCAGGGGCCACAGACGCTAATTACAGCAGTGGTGGCCCAACAGGAACTAAAGAGAGAGAGCAAGTTAAATACTTGATAATGTGGGGTTGCTGCCTGGCTGGAGGTTCAGACACAAATATTATTACTACTACTGGGGGCACCATTACTACAAATGGGGCCACTACTGGAGGCACTGTTACTATTATTGGGGGCACAGAGGGGGTGCACTCTTACTACTATTGGGGCCACATAAGGAGAAGCACTCTTACTACCATTGGGGCCACATAAGGAGAAGCACTCTTACTACTATTGGGGCCACAAAAGGGGGAGCACTCGTACTACTATTGGGGCCACAAAAGGGGGAGCACTTGTCCTACTATTGGGGCCACAAAAGGGGGAGCACTTGTCCTACTATTGGGGCCACAAAAGGGGGAGCACTTGTCCTACTATTGTGGCCACAAAAGGGGGAGCACTTGTCCTACTATTGTGACCACATAAGGGGGAGCACTTGTCCTACTATTGGGGCCACAAAAGGGGGAGCACTTGTCCTACTATTGGGGCCACAAAAGGGGGAGCACTTGTCCTACTATTGGGGCCACAAAAGGGGGAGCACTTGTCCTACTATTGTGGCCACAAAAGGGGGAGCACTTGTCCTACTATTGGGGCCACAAAAGGGGGAGCACTTGTCCTACTATAGGGGCCACAAAAGGGGGAGCACTTGTCCTACTATAGGGGCCACAAAAGGGGGAGCACTTGTCCTACTATAGGGGCCACAAAAGGGGGAGCACTTGTCCTACTATAGGGGCCACAAAAGGGGGAGCACTTGTCCTACTATAGGGGCAACAAAATGGGGAGCACTTGTCCTACTATAGGGGCAACAAAAGGGGGAGCACTTGTCCTACTATAGGGGCAACAAAAGGGGGAGCACTTGTCCTACTATAGGGGCAACAAAAGGGGGAGCACTTGTCCTACTATAGGGGCAACAAAAGGGGAAGCACTTGTCCTACTATAGGGGCCATAAAAGGGGGAGCACTTGTCCTACTATTGGGGCCACAAAAGGGGGAGCACTTGTCCTACTATTGTGGCCACAAAAGGGAGAGCACTTGTCCTACTATAGGGGCCACAAAAGGGGGAGCACTTGTCCTACTATAGGGGCCACAAAAGGGGGAGCACTTGTCCTACTATAGGGGCCACAAAAGGGGGAGCACTTGTCCTACTATAGGGGTAACAAAAGGGGGAGCACTTGTCCTACTATTGGGGCCACAAAAGGGGGTATAATTACTAGTTGTAGCTACTAGAATATCTGAGGTAAAAACATCCGTTGTGATCATCTACACCCCCAACCGCCCACTTTTACATTGGTCAGAATTTTTTTGTGACCAGTATGACAACCTTAGATGGGATATAACATACTGAGCTAACAATAAAATAGGAATGCTGAAAGGGCAGGGTAGGAGGAGTGTACTGATCTTGTGGGAAGCAGTGACCTGTCCCTTCAGTAAGGATAGGGTTGGCTGTTAAACTGCAGGGAAGGGTTATAAAGTGGGTAGAGACAGAATATGTTTGGTTCAGCAGATCATGAGAATGATGATAGCAGCAGGAGAGGAATGAACCGATTTTTGTAGGAGACAGTGACCTGTCCATTCAATAAGGATAGGCCAGGGGCGAAACTATAGTGGATGCAGGGGATGCGGTTGCACCCGGGCCCAGGAGCCTTAGGGGGCCCATAAGGCCTCTCTTCTTCATATACGGAGCCCAGTACTCTGAATAAAGCGTTATAGTTGGGGGCCCCGTTACAGGTTTTGCATTGGGGCCCAGGAGCTTCAAGTTACGCCTCTGGATAGGCTATTGTAGGATGACAGCATCAGGATAGTAATGTAATGATTTTGTATTAAGTAGCATTTGAGAGGGGCAAAATAATAAAGTGTGTGGGAGAAGAATATTTTGTGGTCATTAAGATCATGAGAATGACAGCAGTAGGAGATGACTTTGCTGATTTTCCAGGAGGCAGTGACCTGCCCACTCAATGGAAGATGGTACTGAAGACAGGACTGGAAGTGATTAGAGTAGTGTAATGAATTGGGTACCTGTCATTATTCTCACGTCTCATTACCTACAAGGCATAAGGCAACAGAAGAGGAGGGTTTTGATTCTGCAGCATCCAGTGACCTGTCAGCCCATACACTTCAGCTAGTAAGGACAGTGCTGCATGTCACAAGGAAATGCCATGAAGTGGATGGGAATGGAACACCTTTTGATTCACCAGTTAATGGGTTTGACGACCGCATGAGGAAAGCAGTGTGTTGACCTTGTGGAAGAAAGTGACTCTTCCAAAGTTTTTTTGTTTTTTTTTTTTTTTTTTTTTGTTGTTTGTTTTTTAAGTCCGCCTAAAGCATCCAATAAGAAAAAAATTGAATAAAATTAACATTGCTATTTTTTTTCCTTTTTAGATTCAAAAGAATCGTAAGAAATTCAAAATCGAGGAAGCTCAGTGGAGGCCGCGGATCAGCACAATCAGACGTGGCGTATCTGGTAGACGCTCGGCATATGCTTTCTCTCACCAGCGAGGATATGCCGACCTCATCACCACAGGACGCAGTATCCGAAAAAGACGGACTCCCCTCGATGCTGTATTTGCCACCAATGCGGCAACCAACATCCAATCGGCAGGAACGATATGATAAACCCTTGACGTTACTTTTTTGTTTGTTATTGTGGACTCTTGCACATGGAAGTTTTGTATATATTTTTATATAATGTTCCTCTCGCTCAGGACACTTTTTAATACGGACTGGACTTTATATAACCTGGAGGCAATTTGCATTGTGAACTTTATATACCCAGACCAATTATTTTTCAATATCCATTTTTGTACGTTCAAGTTGGCACCGAGGGCATTGAGGAGGAGCCAAGCGTGGACTTGCAGAAATGCATGTTTTCTCCTACACGGGGTGTGGAAGGACTGTGGCCATCTCACTACCTGCGCGAATTGCAGTTCTTGAATGCACATATGGACCAGCCCGGGACTAACTTTGTATCTCTCATCCAGCAGAGACTTTTTAATGATGAATACAGAAATCTGTGAAACTATTGTTTACGTTTTAGGCCTTCGCTCTATTTAATATTGTTAACCTGTAGTAAAAGTTTATTTTTGTCTTTAATAAATGGTTTACGTAAAGCGGCGTCCATGTGGACTAAAAATGTATATTCTGAGATTCTAAAAAAAGTCTGTTCCTGTTTGGACAGTGCTAGAAGGAGATGGTGCTGCCCATATTACAGTGGATTGGTTGGGTACTGCAGGCACATATATATAGCACGATCACATGACCTACAACATGATACATTTCCCAGACATAATTCAGACATTAACCCATTCAGTGCTGCAAAGGTGCAATACACATGAAATACATACACATAGAAGACGCTGACAATACGATTGCACAAGACAAACACATTCAGCATTCTAGAGGGGCCCCGCTAACTCTGGGCCACTACAGTGTGTTCACTGATTTGCTGCTTATTTTGTCGCAGGATTTGCTGCCGATCTGTGGCAGATTTCACCCTGGTAATTGAATTCAAATTAAATTGGTGAAATCTGCTGCAGCTCTGCACCAAAATCTGTGACACAATCAACAACAAGTCAGCCACTTGTGGACACACCCTTGGGACTTCCTTGGACGAATGTTCTTGCGCATGTAAAATATATGGAGAGAATAGAACCCATTGATGACGATAGGGTCGTTCACGTTAACGATTTTTTATTTTTTTTTGTGCACATTTCGGTTGTGCACTAAAAAAAACACCTGCTCTATCTTAGGTCTCTTTCCCACGAGCGCATATACGGCGACGGCTTTTTTACGTTTTTATGCCCGCTCGTATAATTGCTTGAATGGGCATTTTTTTTGCCATCGTGCCCAGCGGTTGAGCCCTTACTGAGTGTGCGCAGTAAAGGTCCGTATAGAAGTCTATGAAAGATGTGGAAATGCGCGTTCAAACCTGTAATACGCTGCGCAGTTCCGTGGAAAAAAAAACACCCCTGGATCTCATTAGGCTAAATAGCTTTTTGAATTGGGGTGGGGAAAGAGGGTGTTTTGCACATGCATGTAAACAGGCCCTGCGTACGCAAAAAATTACAATACAATGTGCAGATACCTGCACCTCATACTGTAATTCTGCCTTGGAGGTTCTGCTGAATGATCTATCAGAACTTTACATAGTCAGGTCTAACTTGATCCCAGTTATTTGTTGGTTCAGTGCATGCCAAAAACTGCCCCAAAATTTGCCACAACTTGTGAAACACTTTTTAGCGCACAATGTTGCGTTTAGGCCACGCCCTATATTTACAGTCATGCCCCTTTGGTGAGTCGTAACAAGAGTTTTGAAAGTATCTAAAAACACCCAATAAGTGATACAAACCATGTAAAGTTCCCTCAACACGGAACGACTGCTGGGTGCGTAAGCGCCTGCCAACCTTCCTACGGACAGCCGCCCAACTTTTGCTCCTCTTCTTTACACAGGAGTAATAGTTGTTCAAGTCAAGGGTGGTTAGCCGGGATCATTTCGGCTCGCCTGCCTGCATTCACAGTAAACAGGAGTCACTTAAACATTGGCTCCTGTTTACACGGGCCGATAGTCACTTGGTTTTTAGTTCTTCTAGGTGCGCGATTTCTCATTCATTGCCCTGTTGGCGCCTGCGAGTTCATGGAATGATTATGACCCGAATTTACTGCCTTCAGCGAGAATTCGGGCGATCGCCCCATGTAAAGTACCCTTGAGAAAGCTTTCTGAAGCAAATAGGCGTATTTCCAATAGTAAATGTGCCCCACTGTGTGCAACATCGCCCATAATGCCTTACAAATGTAATACTCCTCCTGTGTCAATACTACTGCTAGTTCTTTCTTACCACTTCTATGTTGCTACTATCACCCCTCCTGTGTCACTACTGTTCTTTTTGCATGACTTGTAATACAGCTAATTAGGGTCAACCTATCGGTGCATCAATCATTCACTTCCTGGGCACCATTTTTCCCAATGCCCGCCGAACTCTTTCATTCCCTTAATATCTGCTTATCTATAGAAGCTCAAGAAGGTTGCTCTCATTATCCATTCACCCAATAGAGATGATGTGGTGATAATAAACCATTTCTCAGCAGGCTGCAAATTGAAACTGTTTTCTTTCCCATTCAACAAAGGCTATTGTAGTGACCTCTAGTGGACAACATGAAAAATACGATGTAAACTTTTTGCTTCTTTTTCTTCTGTTTTACAACCATGATTTATTTAATATATGTTAATTTATGTTGATTATTGTCCTAGTAGGTTGCGTTTTTATTTATATATATATATATATATATATATATATATAGCAGTTTTTGTTGCAGTTCTCAACCACAATTAAAAACTGCATTGGAAAAAGCATACTTTTTTTCTATTTTAAATACCTCACATCTTAAAAGCCATGTGCATTTTTTAAAAGCGTGGTTTAACTAAAGACGCGTATAAAAAAAAAAACAAAAAAAAAAAAACACTCCGTGGGGACACAGGCTTAGGCCTTATTCACACAAACGTTTTATCATGGCTATTTTGCCGCAATAAAGCGTCGGCTAAAAATCGCGACCATCTGAAGCCTTGGATTCCAATGCATTTTTCCAGATGGGCACTTTTATGTGTGGTCGGAAAACATAGATCTTGCCCTATCTGTTGGCCGCGATCAGCCCTCAGTTCCAATAAAAGTCTATGGGAGCTGCCAGGGAGGGGAACAGACTTTAGTAGTTTCTCACCCCTCTCTTTGCCGGCAGCTCTCATAGCCTTTTATGGGAGGGAGCATTTGCTAAACGGTCTCCCCCTAGCCGATGTAATTCCAGGCTGCGGTGTATACGCAGCACCCAGCCGTCTGATTGGGCGGAAAAATTTGAGATTTAGCTGCAAGTTGGTGGCAGCTTACTCTCATCCATGGGATTTTTGGCGGCAATGTGGGTGTCCGAAAATCGGAACGCCTGTGTGAAAGCCCGTAGGGGTCTTTTAGAATGATTGTTGCTCAAAAAATCATTTAAACGAGCAAACGTGAACAATAATGGTTCAGTCTAAATGCGAGCCAACGACGAACGAGAATCATTCACTTCTTGTTTGTCTGTTTTATGCAAGCATAAAAATTATCGTTTGCTCGTTCACTTCTCATTTGGTTTAAACACCGATCGTTCAGTCTTTCAAATTTGCTAATGTGGAAGACTGAATCATACTGAATGAGTCAACGATTAATCTGCCTATCCAAACAGGCTGCACAAAAACAAACGAGCTCACAATGACTAAAAGGAGCCTTAGGCTAAATTCATGTGTGCGAGCGTAAAATCGCACTTGCCACAAGTGAAAACACAGCAACCGATTCTCATTGACTTCAATGGGAAAAAGGTCCTATTGAAAACAATGGGCAATACGTTCTGAGCAAACGCCCAAATTCGGGCAGGGACGCTGTGAGGAAAAAAATCGCTCATGTGAATAGATTCATTCAAAAAAATGGATTTCCTATTCATGCGAGTTTTTAACACATCACACAAAACCTGCATGAGCTTTAAACTAGAACAATATGGGAAGGAATGTAAAAGGCCAGGCAAAAATTTACAGCTAATAAATACATTTGAGAACCTCGCTATTAGAGGTGGACAGAAAGAACAAAGACAAAAAATCAGAAGGTAAGTAGAGGAGCAAGAGACATCGATCACAAACTAAAATGTTTCTACACAAATGGACAGAGTATGGGAAACGAACAAGGAGAATTGGAGCTCCTAACACAGGAAGAGAAATATGATGTCATAGGCATCACGGAAACTTGGTGGAATGATACACAGGATTGGAATACAAGGCTTGAAGGATACAACTTATTTATAAGAAACAGCCCTAATAAAATGGGGAGGTGTTGTATGTTAGGAAATCATTCATCTCCACCGAGATTCAAGCTTCAGAGCATGGGAGTTCTGTAGACACTGAGTAAGAATACAAAGAAAGAACAACAGAAAGGACACCATTGTAGGCATTTACTATAGACCACCTGGACAAGCAGAAGATATGGATGAACTCTTTCTACATCAGATGGCCAAGCTCTCAAAAACGTACAGCATAGTGATTATGGGAGATTTAACCATCCAGACATTTGTTTGGAATCTTTCTCAGGCAAAAGTAATGGATCCAACAAATTCTTATCCGCTCTTGCTGACAACTTTATCATCCAAAAGGTAGAAGAAAAAACAAGGGGATCTGCTATCTTGGACCTAATTCTTACCAACAGGGAGGAAACGGTTGAGGAAGTCTGGCCCCCCTGTCCATGGCCAGGACGTAATATCGCTAGCGATATTCCGCCACGGGGAAGCAAGGGGGGGAGCTGTCAGGTCTCCGCACAGAGCCTATCTGACAGATAGGCTCACCGCAGAGAATCGCTATGATTCTACACTTGTGGACGTCGGGGCTGCGCTTAACATCGCCGTGGGTAACGCAATGAACTATTACCCATGGACAGGAGCCCTAAGGGTGGTTGGGACCTTAGGAGGCAATTATCATGCTATCCTTAAATTTTGGATAAAAAGGGGAGGAAGACCTGAGAAAACTCCTGAAAAAAGACCTCAAGGTTGGATTTAAGAAAGGCAGTTTTTACTGGACTTAGAAAGAGGGTAGGAAGAATCCAATGGCTGGATGTTCTTAAGGACAGAAATGTCCAAGAAGGTTGGGAAATATTGCAAAATGAGATTCTCAAAGCACAATCATTAACAATCCGTAAAAGAAGGAAGAACAGGAAGCATTTAAAGAAACCAGGATGGATGAACACAGAACTTACACATGTTAAAAAGGAAGAAAAATATGTTTATAAAGTGAAAAGAGGTGGGGATATCTAAAGAAGAATATAATGTGGTCTGCAGGTACTGTAGGACAAGTGTCAGAAAAGCTAAAGCTAATCATGAATTGAGGCTTGCAACAGAGGCCAAAAGCAATAATAAAGGATTTGGGGGGTATGTCAAAAGCAAAAGAAAAGTCACAGATGCTATTGGATGCTTGCAAGATGAAAATGGTGAATTGTTTTCTCTCAGAAAGTGGATGGAACATCAATTGATCTCCACTGTGCTATTGGGGGAATAAAAGAATGCAGGCTATCTGTAAGCAGAAAGATGGTGAGGGAACACGTAGCTAACTTAAATGAATTCAACTCTTAAGGTCCAAATGATTTACATCCTAGGATACTGAAGGAAGCAGCAGAGGTAATTGCTGAACCACTCACCATAATTTTTGAAAATTCGTGGAGAACAGGAGAAGTCCCAGAAGATTGGAAAAGGGCAAATGTCCCTATCTTCAAAAAAGGGGAGAAGGTGGATCCAGGAAACTACAGGCCTGTCAGCCTGACTTCTATACCGGGAAAGATCTTTGAACAAATTATTAAACAGCATGTATGCAAGTACTTGGATAAAAATGGAGTAATTAACCAGAGCCGGCCCCCAAATCTTTTCGGACGAGCAGGCATGTACTCGAAAATGGTGATACTCGCTCGAGTAATTTGCCTTAACGAGTACTCTCGTTCATCTCTAGTTAGTAACAATCAAGTCATGCCAGATGAATCTAATTTCCTTCTATGACAGAAACAGCGACTGGGTTGATCAGGGAAATGCGGTGGATATAGTTTATTTTGACTTTAGTAAAGCATTTGACAAAGTATCTCATACTATACTTATTGAAATAGTGACCAAATATGTGATTGACAAGGCAACTGTTAGGTGGATTCACAACTGGCTGAGTGATCGTACTCAAAGAGGGGTCATAAATGGCTGCACATCCAAGTGGAACAATGTATCAAATGGGGTACCACAAGGCTTTGTCCTAGGCCCAGTGTTGTTCAACATTTTTATAAATGATCTGGAGGCGGGAATTGATGGGAAACTGATCAAATTTGCAGATGACACAAAGCTAGGAGGGATAGCTAACACTAAGGAAGAGAGAGGGAGTATTCAAAAAGATCTTGAAAAGCTTGAACAGTGGGCGGCGACTAACAGAATGGTATTTAAAATGCAAAGTCCTACATCTGGGCAAGAAAAAAAATGACAAAAGCACATACAGAATGGGAGGAATTGGGCTAAGCAGCAGGACAAGTGAAAAAGACTTGAGTATATTAATAGATCATAGACTGAACATGAGTCAACAATGTGATGCAGCAGCCAAAAAGGCAAACACAATTCTGGGATGTATTAAGAGAAGCATAGAGTCTAGATCACGTGAGGTAATTCTCCCCTTCTACTCTTCCTTAGTAAGACCTCATCTGGAATACTGTGACCAGTTCTGGGCACCCCACTTTAAAAAAGGGATAGACAAACTGGAGCAAGTTCAAAGAAGAGTTACCAAGATGGTGAGGGGTCTGCAAATCATGTCCTATGAGGAACGGTTAAAGGATCTGGGAATGTTTAGCTTGCAAAAAAGAAGGCTGAGAGGAGACTTAATAGCTGTGTACAAATATCTGAAGGCAGTCACAGTGCAGAGGGATCAGCCCTATTCTCATTTGCACAAGGAAAGACTAGAAGCAATGGGATGAAACTGAAAGGGAGGAAACACAGATTATATATTAAACAGTGAGGGTGATCAATGAGTGGAACAGGTTGCCACAGGAGGTGGCGAATTATTCTTCAATGGAAGTGTTCAAACAAAGGCTGGATAAATGTCTGTCAGGAATGATTTAGTGAATCCTGCACTGAGCAGGGGGTTAGACCCGATAACCCTGGAGGTCCCTTCCAACTCCGGCATTTTATGATTCTCGGTCATGTGAATAAGCCCTTAAAGGGATCCTGCTACTCAGGCTGATACTACAGGTTGAGTCCCATTCACTTCAATAGTATTCAGTCTGCTGTACCAATATAGGCCTTTATGCAATATACAGTGCAGTCTAAAAAATAGCTAGACGTGGAAAACTCCTTTAAGCATTTACACCTATCAAATGTTAGCGCATCTCTAACTTTACCTTTCATTAATTGTATGAATTTGGACTGACTTATTACCCAATATGCAGTTACATTGTGGACCTAGAAGGGGTTAAAAATATTGTGTATGATTCAAAAACATAGCTGCTTGCTTCCAAAAACAGCGCCACACTTGTCCACGGGTGGTGCTTGGTATTGCAGCTCCACAGAAGTGAATGGGGCTGAAGTGCAATACCAAACACATCCTGTAGACAGGTGTGGTGCTGTTTCTTGAAGGAAGCAGCTATGTTTTTCTAATCCTGAACTAACACTAGAATTACGTAGACTTTTGATTTTGGAATTAACTTCATATTAATAATAAGTAACTTTTTATTCTCCACTCATTCCACTATTGCCTTTTATTGTACTTCTACAGTAACGCAACACTACAAAAATAGAAAAAGCAAGATAAAAACTTCAAATAATCCGGCACACCCAACACCGGCACAGCGCCAGATTAACAGGTTTTTCAGATTACGGTACCTGCTTTCGCGTTTCATTAAACTATAGGCTGTCCTGACTTTCTAGCTGCAGGCTATACAGACATTACTACGCCCCTAGCCCTGGAATGGCATCTCACACAAGGTGGGACCATCAGAGACCGGATGACAAGGGGCTTACAATAGAAAGCACCTATGACAGCTTTTCAGGTGGTCTCTTAATTGGAGTATTGAGCTTTAGAGAAGTTGTTGAACTCTTCTCTCCTACCTGTTGGCATCTTGTTTTCTCCTGCGAGGAGCGAGGAATGAGTCTGTAGAACTTGTTTGTTACTCTGTCACCGCTATTATCCATCCAATCACCTAGCAAGCAGGTTATCAGTCCTCTGAACACACCTTCCAGCGCCTGCAGTCCTAAGTGCTACTTATTCCTGGACTTCTCATGGGTGAAGGCTCTCCGGGTAAGACGTCTCCATTAACTTTACTCAAAGTTTTCATAGCAATTGAATGCTACAGCCCAAATTACAAATTCAGCTCTGCTACATACAGATGTAGCAGAGCTGAATTTTATACATATAAGGCTGTGTTCAAATTGGTGATTGTGATGTAGTTCTAAGAAAATTGGATTTACATTCTACTCTAAGGCCAACTTCACACTTGCGATAAAATCGCGCGATACCATTGGGCGAGAAAACACAGAATTATGAAACCCTTGCTTTTCAATGGTGTCATTCCCATTGCAATGCTTTCTGTCTCGTGTTCTTGCGAGATTTGAAAATCGCTGCCTGTCCTATCTTTCTTGCGTTTTGCAATTTTTTGGTTATCGCCCATGTTTCCCTATGGAGCCTCCGTTTTATTGCAGCGTACGATCTTGCGATGTTCGTGTGATGCGTTTTCAGCTCTAGAAACTTCAAAAATCACGTAAGCAAAAATGTGATTTTGCCACAGCAATATTGCAATCGCCAGCGGGAAGGGGCCCTAAAAGTGCGTTCACATGGGGCGATTGTCAAGCGCGATTCCTGACCGATTATGATATAGTCAGATATCACATACGAATGGAACACATTGCTTTTAATGTGTTTGTTCATGTGAGCGACTTTCCTGTCATTTGCTTTTACGCAGGGCGATGACTGTTTATTAGCCGTGTGCCCACATATTGTATGTGGGGAAGATCTGCACGCAAATTGTTTGCAAGTCATTCAAATATGAAAGCAACTCTGACTTTACAGCAGGTGACTCTTCGTTAACAAGGGACTTTTTTTTTTTGGTAAGCTGAAACAAAACGACTAGTGACCAGCGAGCGACTTCTCACCCGTCACCCTGTTGGTGGCCACGTTTACTCTGAACAACCATTGTTTGAATTTGCAATTCCCAGCGGTTATTGGGCGGATAGTTGTAAAGATACCTTTAGTAATCCCTTGCCCAAAACCAAAATGCACAACCTCTCCGTTCGGACTGTAGACTCTGTTTTGAGAGTTTCCAGGAAGCCTCTGTACAGTGAAGAGTCTTTCTAAGTGTAACCGGTCCTGATCTCCGTCCGGAGTCTCCACGTGTCATAGGTAGGGCAGAGACAAATCCATGGGACGAATATATCTTACCCCTAATTGTGGCAATGAGAGATGCAAGAAGACATCCCCCAGTTCAGGGTCTTTCGATATTGACCTTAGTAATACCTTAGAGCAGAGGCGTAACTTGAAGCTTCTGAGCCCCAATGCAAAACCTGTAATAGGGCCCTCAACTATAATGCTTTATTCATAGTACTGGGCTCCCTATATGGAGAAGAGAGGCCTTATGGGCCCCTAAGGCTCCTGGGCCCGGGTGCAACCGCATCCCCTGCATCCCCTATAGTTACACCCCTGCCATAGAGGGATGCTGTGCAACTACAATGGAGCTCTCCGAGAGAGAGAAGCGGTTCTAGCGAACTAAAGGGTGCAAAAATGACCTAAGCATCATCAAAACGGGGTGAAAGAGGAAAGAAAAAACAAACCCTGCTGTCCTAGGTCAAAAAAAAGTGGATGGGTCCAATAGGTGTTCTAGGCATCAGGTGCTGCAAATAATAGGAAATGTCCAGTTTTCCACAATAAAATATAAAAGTCGTACACTTATGTTATCAAAAGTAATTGGACCCCTGAGCAAGAATCAAAAGTAGTATTTCCGTATGTTCATACTCAGTGTGGCTCCGTTGGTCCCAATGACATTGCATACTCTCCATGGCATTCTAATATCTGATACACTTCAGCTGGTATTTCCCTCAATTCATCCTGCAAATGTCTGGTGAGTTTGTCAATGAAAAATGATACTGTGTAATTTTAAAAAATTCAGATTTCTAACATTCCGTTTGTCATTTTGGGGTATTGAGTGCAGAATGAGGCGGGAAACTGGATTTTTTTAATGTGCTCAATACTACAACATAAACTGTTAAAAGAGTGAAAGGATCTGAAGACTTTCTGTACTCGTGTATGAAATAGAGTTGTCTGTTGCCACATAGAGAGAGGCGTTATACAAAAATGGCATTATATACTTTTTCTTTTATCATGGGAGTCTATGGGCAACGTATAGTCATACAGTCATATACATCAAGAAATCCTCCTGATGTGTACCACCAATCTATAGTACACACCACTAACACACTGGACCCGTGCTATACACACCACTAACACACTGGACACATGCCAGACACACCACTGACACACTGGACACATGGCAGATACACCACGAACACACTGGCCAGATGTCATACACAACACTAACACACTGGACACATGTCATGTACACCACTAACACACTGGACATATGTCATATACACCACTAACACACTGGACACATGGCATACACACTACTAACACACTGGACACTTGTCACACACGCCATCAACGCACTGGACACATGTCTTACATACCACTAACACACTGGACACATGCCATATACACCACTAACACACTGAACACATGCCAGACACACCACTAACACACTGGACACATGCCATACACCCCACTAACACACTGGACACATGCCAGACACACCACTAACACACTGGACACAGGTCATATACACCACTAACACACTGGACACATGCCATACACACCACTAACACACTGGACACATGCAATACACACCACAAACAGACTGGACACATGCAATACACACCACAAACAGACTGAACACATGCCATATATACATCAAAAACACACTGGACACATGCCATACATACCACTAACACACTGGACACATGCAATATATGCATCAAAAACACACTGGACACATGCCATACAGACCACTTACACACTGGACACATACCATACACACCACTAACATGTAGAGAAATGGAAAAGTTGGCACCACAAATTTAGGAAAAAGTAATGTCTGATAGGGTTTAGGTAGGAAGAGTGTATAAAATGTTGTTTATAGGAAAATATCCTAATTAATGTGTTTATTAGAGTATAATCCAGCAATGCTGCTAATTACTAGAGGAAATGCAAATAAGCTGTGTGTTTATCCATGGAACCCGGACATGTATGTTAGAGTTTGCTAATGAAGGAGAGTAAAGTAGAAATTTCTTCTAGAAAGTCGTTATAAACAATAGAGTTATTAGGGAAATGTATTTAATGAAAAATGTGCGTTATACAAAAATACCGTAAAGAATAAATAATGCGCAGATAGATAGTTATGATGCAGCTGTGGCTGATATGCTATATTGTAACCTTGTCTGGAGCAATTTACGGTTAAAATATAGCCTATACTATTTATGCTTAACTGTGCAGTTGGATGTATGTGACAGGCTCTGTTGTGGCCCGTGTGGACGTGTTGTGTGGTCTGGAACCAAGATCCCATGATCAGTGGAAGGTGTAAAGCACTAAATCATCCTGCTGGGTGGGACCTGTGAGGCAGGAAATGAATGCGAGGACACTTGGTGCCCCACAGGGACCCTGGTAGCTTGCATGGAATGGTTTGGAGCTGCCGAGTTGTCTGAGCTGTGAGAAGAATCCCTGGAGCCTTCTGTGTGGAAGAGTGAATGCCTGGACAATCGGACTGTAGAAGCTGTGGCGGCTCCACTCATATTCCACTGTGCTGTTGAAAGCAAGATGCCCCCCACCACAAGGACTATTGCGCACTCTGGAACATATTGAGTGTCCATAGAAACATGAGACGTCTGATAAGTATGTAACTGCATAATTGGGATGATGGATAATTGCATCAGTCCTTGTGTTAGAGACTGAGATTTGTTCCTCCAAAAGCCACTAAAGCTAGGCAGCGTTGGCAAAGAGCAGTCAGTAGTGCTGGAGTGTTCGAGGCTCTGGGGCAGCATTCTGAAACAGTATGTCAGATTCAAGTGACTGTACTGCTGATTCAGCTGCCAAGTAATAATTATTGTTTACTACATTCTGTACTCACACACTAGACACATGCCATACATACCACTAACACACTGGACACATGCCATACACACTGAACTCATGCCATACACACCACTAACACACTGGACACATGCCATACACACCACTAACACACTGGACACATGCCATACACACCACTAACACACTGGAGACAGGCCTTACACACTGAACTCATGCCATACACACCACTAAAACACTGGACACATGCCATACACACTGAACTCATGCCATACACACCACTAATACACTGGACACTTGTCATACACACCACTAACACACTGGACACTTGTCATACACACCACTAACACACTGGACACTTGTGATACACACCACTAACACACTGGACACATGCCATACACACTGAACTCATGCCATACACACTGAACTCATGCCATACACACCACTAACACACTGGACACATGCCATACACACTGAACTCATGCCATACACACCACTAACACACTGGACACTTGTCATACACACCACTAACACACTGGACGCTTGTCATACACACCACTAACACACTGGACACTTGTCATAAACACCATCAATGCACTGGAAACTTGTCATACACTACACTAACACACTGGACACATGCTATACACACTGAACTCATGCCATACACACCACTAAAACACTGGACACATGCCATACACACTGAACTCATGCCATACACACCACTAACAGACTGGACACTTGTCATACACACCACTAACACACTGGACACTTGTCATACACACCACTAACACACTGGACACTTGTCATACACACCATCAATGCACTGGAAACTTGTCATACACTACACTAACACACTGGATACTTTTTACATGCACCACTAACAGTGGACACATGCCATACATACCACCAACACACTGGACTCATGTCATACACACCACTAAAACACTGGACGCATGTCATACACACCACTAAAACACAGGACACATGTCATACACACCACTAACACACTGGACACTTCTCATACACACCACTAACACACTGGACGCATGTCATACACATCACTAACACACTGGACACTTGTCATACACACCACTTACAGACTGGAAACATGCCATACACATCACTAACACACTGGACACATGTCATACACATCACTAACACACTGGACTCATGTTATACACACCACTAACACACTAGACACTTGTCATACACAGCACAAACACTCTGGACACATACATTACACTTCACCAATACAGTGGAAACATGTCATACGCACCAGTAACACACTGGGCTCATGTAATACACTACACTAACACACTGGACACATGTCATACACACCACTAACACACTGGACGCATGTCATACACATCACTAACACACTGGATACTTCTTACACACACCACTAACAGCGGACACATCCCATGCACATCACTAATACCCCGGACACCACTAACACACTGGACACTTGCCATAAAAACCCCTTTAAGTGATTGCCTCGTTAGTTTTCAAGGCATTGGACATCGATGACTGTTCCATAAAGTAGCTGGTGAAGACTCCATATATCTTTAGTCACTACAAACTGAACTGACACATGTGGCATAGACTTCAGGCAGATTCCACTGTGTTTGCCCCAAATGTGGAGACCAAGCATGATGTGCATGAAGCCTTAGTGATGACGTTCCTTCCAGCAGCCCTCTGGGCTTCTAGAATACCGAAGATGTCACACCTATTAACTAACCGCAATGTCACAGCTCACCACATGGAGACTCCCACAAGGCATTTCCACCAACCGGTATTTCTCGTTGTCCCTTGTAAAGATTGTGAGCAAAGTTTATTTTCTCCATTCCTCATATAAGAATAACAAAGCATTTAGCGTGATGGAGGCTCTAGATGAACGGGGACAAATACCTGAGTGATGGTTGGACAACTCCTATGCGATGGCACTCGGGGGGCATTCCATAGCTATAACTCTGCCTGTGAATGTACAGATGTAGCAGAGCTGAACTTGCCTTCTGATTCGGTAAAGCTATAACAATGGCCTAGAGTAAGGGCTCTCTATGGGACTGATGGAAATCTGTAGGGACTTATATACTGTAGTTCATTTTTCTCTATGGATATATTCTGGAGAATAGAAGAAGCACACATAGAATTTTTTGCCTTCCTCTGGATCAACACTGCAGGATAATAGCCTGAACTGGATGGACATAGGTCTGTTTTCAGCTATGTAATTATGTTACTCTAGTCCTTACAAGAACATTGAGATCCTGAACGGTCCCTCCTGGCATCCAGGACTCCCTATAATCTAGGGAAGGTGGAGTGTCCCTTCCTGCACCATGACACGATGGAGAAGGGGTTCACGTGAAATGCCGTACATGTACATAACATACATGTAACTAACAGCCAGGATCCCACTGCAGCGGCAGGGATTGCAGAGAACTCTGATCCCCACCGATAACCCCCTTATATGATGCATGCAAGCCATTAATAGAGGGAGTGATCTCTCTCATCAGTCCTCTACCATCCAATTGCAAATGGCAACTGGATGCCTGACAATGTTCTTCAGGTTTGCCATTGCTTGTGATAGCCAAAGAAAGAGACAAAAAAACTGCAGAACAGAAGTACTGCAGTATATTATCTCAGCAATCATAGGACCGCAGGTTCAAGACCCTCACAAGGACATTAAAAGAAAACAAAAGAAGTTGGCAGAAAATATCCAAATAAAAAAGAAATTAAAAAAACGTTTTCCTTTTTTTGCAAAAAAAATAAACAAATAAAACAACATACAGTACTGTGCAAAAGTTTTAGGCATGTGTAGGGAAAATGTCTGCATAGCAAGAATGTTCTAAAGATAGTTAATGGTTTATTTTTGTTAAGAAAATACAAAGTGACTGAAAATAAAACATAAAAGCACATTAGTATTTGGTGTGACCCCCTTTTGCATTCTAAACAGCATAAGTTCCTTGAGATACACTTGCACACAGTTTTTGAATGAACTCAGCAGGGAGGTTTTTCCATACACCTTAGAGAACTAAGCACAGATCTTCTGTGGATGTAGCTTGCTAAAATCCATCTTCACGTAATCCAGGACAGACTGGATGATGTTGAGATCAGGGCTCTGTAGGGGCCAAATCATCACTTCCAGGACTCCTTGTTCTTCTTTACACTACAGATAGTTCTTCGCCTTCCTTCCATTTTTGAAAAAAAAATCTTACTTTGCAGCATTTTTTAGACACCTGCCTCAAACTATTGGATTATGTTCTGGGTCTTTGAATGCAGCAAATGGAGCATGTAGTTTTTTTTTAGCTGCGTGTGAAATTCGCAAATCGCTTAGAATACTATCCGCGGCTATTTAATTACCATGGTCAATGCTTTCTAGAGATGAGCGAGCACCCAAATGCTCGGGCCCGCGTTATTCGAGTCGAGCTTTTCGTAAAATTCGAGAGGTCTACTCGAGTAACGAACCCCATTGACTACAATGGGAGACTCAAGCAATTTTGTATGT
Organism: Eleutherodactylus coqui; assembly: GCF_035609145.1. Classification (NCBI taxonomy): domain Eukaryota; kingdom Metazoa; phylum Chordata; class Amphibia; order Anura; family Eleutherodactylidae; genus Eleutherodactylus; species Eleutherodactylus coqui. The sequence continues at coordinate 54,344,164 of NC_089841.1, read as the reverse complement.
GGAACGCCGGGTCCCGATCTCTCTCTCTCTCTCCCTCTCTCTCCCTCCCCCTGGTGCGCGCTGCGGCGGGGAGGGGCCAAAAGCTTGGGCAGGGTCGAACTTGATTTGATGCTCGTTCGAGTAGCGAGCACCATCAAGTACGCTAATACTCAAACGAGCATCAAGCTCGCCAGAGTATGTTCACTTAACTCTAATGCTTTCCTATGGGATACGGATTTGCGTGTTTTTTCACGCGCGGCTTTGCTAAATATAATTCCCCCGTGGACACGAGGCCTTAGGAGCCTTCTTCACAGATGTCTGTTAAAATCCAGGAAGAAGTAGCGCAGCAGCAGTGCATTCAGTGACCACAGAAGATCTTCATCAACCCTTGTGATCTGCCATTGACAGTAAGATGTCTTATGTATCTGATATATATCCCAACCATTACCTTTCTGCCTTTCCACAGAGATTTCCATCCTCAGAGCTTCAATTCTGCACCAAAAAATGATGACATCGCATCGCTTCCTGCTGTGATTTCTGCAAGCAATATGGCGACCAGGTTAGATTCGTCCTAAGAGGGAAAAAAAAGCATTCTAATGTTATACTTTCCAAGATTTCATCCCTGCAGTGCGGTTAATCTGCTGTATTGTGTTCTATCCCACATTAGCAGTATGGAGAATAACCGGAGAACATTAAGTGAAGATTCAGAGCTGCCTGACGATGAGAAGTTTCAGTACACCGATGACGAAACGGATGATGAGTTGGGCGCTTCACAGACCCTTCCAGAAGGAGATGGATTAAATCGAAGTAAAGTAAAAGATAAGATTTCCAAAGGTAAATTATGACCAATTCTGTCTGGTTTTCAAGGGAAACAGTCAGCAAGCTGGTCAACAGACATATCCCTAATAATTGAGTAATGGGCGGAGCTATCAGTGATTGACAGCTTTGTATGACTTTATATGCAGGGGTAGCTATCAATTACTGATAGCTCCGCCCATTGGACTCTTCAGCTCAGAATGTGCAGAGATACAAATGAATAAACTACAAGTTATACTGAATCTTTCCCCATAAAACTATATATCCATCTGCTCGGCTCCTCCTGCTCTATAACATGATGCCTGCAGGATGGACAGGATATTAAAGCTGACAGACACCCTTTAAGCTGGCCGTACACTTAACTATCAGGCAAACGCTCGTTTGGTGAACAGCTATTCCATCATAATCATGAATGCTCAGCTCAGCCAAGCATGCATGTATTTTCAATGGATTACTAAAAAAAACGTGAACACCCCGATGGGTATCATAGTGAGAAACTCTCCAGAAACATATTTGTAATTTTCTGTAATAACTCGCACCATGATAAAATGTCTTCTGTCTTTTCCAGAACACAGCTGGAAAGTTAAAGCGAATGATCCAAAGTTCTACAATCAGCCGGAGTTCATGAAGACAAAGTACTTCTGCTTTAAGACAAGCAAATATGCCGTATGTTTCCTTGTTTGTCTTTGAGTGGTCATATCTATGGTTATTTTTGACAAGCCTTCCCACTTGGCACATGTTACAGTGGGTCAACGTTGCACCCACACAAGGCAAGATAACAGCCATTAAATGCTCATAAATCGGGGAAGGATTTTATATAACCAAAAGTCAACAAGGCAGCAGGTTCTCAATGTAGGGCACACCCAAGATTGTACACTAATACAGCACAGTCTAGAAGGCTACAAGGCATCAATGTACAATGAAAGGCCACTTTATTAGAGTCCGACATCTGAGGAATTATGAGCTGTCCATTCAGAGACGTTATTTGGAGCACCAACGTTGTTTGCTTGACTGTTCATCAGAACGATTCCTGACATCCTCCTCTGACCCCTTTTGACAACAAGTTGATTACATCCATAGGATCCCCTTTTTCTGGATGTTTTCCTTGATCACACCATTCTCGGTATACTCTCCACACCGCTGCATGAGAAATCCCCACACGGTTGGCAGTGAAATCCCAGCCCCAGCTAGTCTAGTACCTATGACCAGGCTTCGTTGGAAATCACTCAGATCACAGGATTTACCCATATAATGTGGATTCACACTGAATTCATACTCTGATTGGGTCACCGTTACTAGTGGGGTACCACAGGGGGCAGTATTGTGCTCTATTCATTTTTATGCATTTATTAATGACCTGGTAGAAGGTTTGTGCAGTAAAATATTAATATTTGCAGAAGATGCAAAACTATGTAAAGTAATTAACACAAGAGAGGACAGAATGTGGTTGCAAGAGGATCTGGATAAGGGTGGACACCAACTGGCAATTTATTCCCTCTTGCGCTGCGAGAGCAAGTGAAAACACTCGCCTTGCAGCGCAAGAAAAACTCTGGAATATCGCCAGTGTTTTCAATGGGGCCAGCGGCAGCAGCGCCAGCCCTATTGAAAACATAGGGCGAATACCGCGTTTTTCCAGCATTTTTCTTGTGCTGCGAGGCAAGTGTTTTCACTTGTTCTCGCAGCGCAAGAGAGAATAAAATGCCAGTAGGTGTCCACCCTCAGTTGGGGTTTTGGGTGGAAAAGTGGCAAATGAGGTTTAACACTGATAAATGTAAAGTTCTGCACATGGGCAGGAAATTACATGTCACCATTACACACTAAATGGGAAACCACTGGGTAACACTGACATGGGAAAGGACTTCGGGGTTCTAGTCAACTGTAAACTTAACTGGAGTAACCAGTGTCAGGCAGCTGCTGTCAAGGCAAATAGTATCATGGGGTACATCACAAGTGGTCTGGGGGCACATGACGAGGACATTGTTCTTCCTCCTTACAAGTCACTGGTCAGACCACATATGGAATATTGTGAACAGTTTTAGGCACCGATACCTTAGAAGGACATATCAGAGCTTGAGCGGGTACAAAGGTGGGCAACTAAAGTAATAAATGGAATGGGTGGACTATAATACCCAGAGAGGTTATCAAAATTGGGGCATTTAGTTTAGAAAAAAAAGACATCTGAGGGGAAACCTAAAAACTTTGTATAAATATATCAGGGTACAATACAGAGATCTCTCCCAACCCTCTATTTATACCCAGGACTGTAACAAGGGGGCTCCCTCTACGTCTTGAGGAAAGAGGGTTTCTACACGGACATAGAAGGGGGTTCTTTACTGTAAGAGCAGTGAGACTATGGAACTCTCTGCCTGACGACATGGAGATGGGGAACTCGATAAAAGAGTACAAGAGGGGCTGGACGCCTTTCTTGAGCGATACAATATTATATGTTATATCACTGATTACTTCAAGGGTCGGTGATCCGGGGATTATTCTGATTGTCAGACTTGGAGTCAGGAAGGAATTTTTTTCCCCCTAAAATGAGGAAAATTGGTTACTACCTCATTGTTTTTTTTTTCCTTTTCCCTGGATCAACATTGGCTTGAAAGGCAAAACTAGGCTGAACTAGATGGGTATATATCTTTCTTCAGCCTAACATACTACCGGTATGTTACTATGAAACTGATCCACAGAAAACTTTCTCCCCCTCTTGTCAACCTCAAGTCATTCATGTATTACATTGATGGCCTTTCCAATGAAGGACCGCCATGTCATACTGCATGTCTAGCTGGTGTGGCTTTCCCTGGAGAATTGTCTGTTTGCTGAGTATATCAGAATCCAGACTCGGGGCAATCATCTGATCACCATTGTACTAACATTAATTGTTATTCCTTTCCAGTCATATAGCCATGCGGTATGTACTTGTTTCTTAATTGGTCTGCATACCTTGTGTCAATTCAGGATTGGTGGGTTGAGGTAGAGATGTTCCTATCTACCCTGTTTCCCTGAAAATAAGACATACCCTGAAAATAAGACATAGCATGATTTTCCAGAATTTTTGAGGATGCAAAATGATTTTTCAGGCTTTTTGAGGATGCTTGAAATATAAGCCCTACTCCAAAATTAGGCCCTGCTCACAGTTAATTAAAAAAGTCAATTCAAAAAGTTTCCAGGCAGCTATAGATGTAAAAAAGTTAAACCTTTTTGAACAAAAATTAATATAAGACACTGTCTTATTTTCAGGGAAACACGGTAGGAGGTCATAGATGTCTATAAGGAGGAGCTTATATACATACAGTAAATACATCTGCATCAGATATCAATAGCCCATTGCGCCATAGGACAGGTAGTCATTTATGCCTGACATCTGCTCCCTGTACAAGTCAATGGCCTCCATAGTGGTAGCATTTAAAACTCAATAGCCATCCACCCCACCTAGGTAATAGGCAGGAGTGCTGAACCCCATTGCATACAAAGAAATATGGACTGTATTATTTACTTACCCATGTGGACTATGTCACGCCATAGATGAATGTATGATGGGAATAAGCCCCTGTTAGTTCTCAAAAACATCAGGTCTGCGCTGAGTTCATAGATAAGCGGTAAAATACTGCAAAGCGACAATCAATTTTTACAAATCCTTATTTTATGCAGACAAATGTAATCAAGACATCCAAGTACAACGTCATCACCTTCCTGCCACTCAACTTGTTCGAACAGTTTAGGAGGATCGCCAACGCCTATTTCCTACTTCTACTAATTATACAGGTAAGAGAAATATTGACGAATGGTCAGTGGTATGGTGATGGCGGAGAAGGAGGAGGCAACAATTATAATTCAGAACCAATAACTGCCATGTGAGACCAGGAGCGGCATAAGTAAAACAGAGTTGTCGTAACATAAAATGTCAACTATAAGTAGATTTAATGGATCCTATTATACACTCATTGTCAAAACAATCAAGTCCCTAGAAGTTGCTATTTTGCTGCAAAACTCGGCATGCAGTTCCATCTCAGGCAGATATAGAAATGGTGAGAGCTGTGGTGATTAGCTGGACGGTCTTGTCATCTGAGACCCTAAAAGTGGTTCCCCCTTGGCCTATAAGAGGCTCTCGGAGGCTCCTTGTGTGTAGTGGACCTCTTCTTCCCCTTGTGTAGAGCTTGTTGACCACTAGACGCCTCTACGACGCAGAGAAGAGATGTCACCCCGTTACCAGAGTCAGAGGGGTGCGTTATTGTGATGTGAGAAGCTGGATGGTCATATTGACGAATTGCCCATCACTTGGGCTGTTCTGACTAGACTATAAGCCAATTGTCTGAATGATTGTCTTTGCATGTAAATGGGCCTTTAGTCGCTGAAAAGACTGGAGAAACTGTATTTAAATGGAACAAATTCTCAGCGGATGGATTTTAAGCCAGCTAAAAACCTGGGCTGAAAGACAACAGAACGAATAGTGCAGGACTGCCTGTGTGTTCATGTAACAATTATCACTCACTTTCGTCTGTGTGAATGAATTTTCAGCAATATCGTTGTGTGTAAAAGGGCCTTTAGAATGTGCCTTAATAATGTTATCATTGTTATCATCTTGTTCCAGCTGATCCCCCAAATATCCACAGTCTCCTGGTACACCACTTTCATCCCGCTGGTGATTGTTCTGGGAATCACTGCAATCAAAGACCTTGCTGATGACATTGTAAGTGAAAATTCGTTTTCACCGCATTTAGTTTCCTGTATACAGTCTTGTAAAAGTTAGCAGTATCTAATGGCTTCACATAAAGGTAGCAGAAGCTATGTGAAATTCCAGTGCCTACAGGGGTTGTATTATCTGTTCCTGCATAAATTACATGAACAGACAGAGGGTAATACCATCTGTACCTATAGTACATCATTTATAGGAGGAGACAGGGAGGCAGTACTATCTGTACCTATAGTACATCATTTATTGGAAGAGACAGGGAGGCAGTACTATATGTACCTATAGTACATCATTTATAGGAAGAGACAGGGAGGCAGTACTATCTGTACCTATAGTACATCATTTATAGGAAGAGACAGGGAGGCAGTACTATATGTACCTATAGTACATCATTTATAGGAAGAGACAAGGAGGCAGTACTATCTGTACCTATAGTACATCATTTATAGGAAGAGACAAGGAGGCAGTACTATCTGTACCTATAGTACATCATGTATAGGAAGAGACAGGGAGGCAGTACTATCTGTACCTATAGTACATCATTTATAGGAAGAAACAGGGAGGCAGTACTATCTGTACTTATAGTACATCATATATAGGGAAAGACGGGGAAGCAGCACTAGCTGTACCTACACCATTTATGGAAATGGAGAGGCAGCACTATCTGTATCTGCATCATTTATAGGGAGAGATGGGGAAGCAATACTATCTGTACCTATTGGTTTTATAGGGAGAAAAAGGGAGGCAGTACTATCTGTACCTACATCATTTATAGGGAGAGGCAAAGAGGCAGCACTATCTGTATCTGCATCATTTACAGGGAGAGATGGGGAAGCAATATTATCTGCACCTATAGTATTTATGGAGAGAAAAGGGAGCCAGTACTATAATTTATAGGGAGAGACAAAGAGGGAGTACTATCTGGACTTATATTATTTACAGGAAGAGACAGGAAAGCAGCACCAGCTGTACCTACATAATGTATAGGGAGAGACAGGTAGGCAGTACTATCTGTACCTACAGTACATTATTTATTAGGAAAGACAGGAAGGCGGTACTATCTGTTAAGTATGAGTCTAATTGGTTTCAGAACCCAGCACACAATAGTGACTCATCTGCTGGATGGTTTTCTGCATATATCTGACTCAGTGATAATAAAGCTCCTTGGAGAAAAAAATCACAATCACAGGAAAATGTAGCAAAACCAGTGCAAAGGAAAAGTGGAGTAGTTGCACAAGATAACCAATCAGGTTACTGAATTAAAGAGAATCTGATGCCAGGAGTACAATGAACCCCAGCCTAACAAACAGCTGATCAGTGCAGGTCCCAGGTGGCAGACCCCTTCTTATCTATTACTGATAGCCTATCCTATAGATAGGCCATCAGTAGTTTACAAGAGGACAACCCTTTTAAGTACACAGTCATTTTTTGGCAATTTGACAGAGGAAGACACCCTCCAGATGCCCCAGGAGGGGTTAGTGACAGGACCCGGTGGGTTGTGAACCCAGGATTGCACATGGACTCTGTTTATATACGCTGTTTGCTGTGAAGTAAATGCTGGCAGGCGCTAGTCTTAACCCCTTAAGGACCAAGCTGTTTTGTACCTTAAGGACCAGACACTTTTTAGGGATTTTACCCATGTGTCGGTTTTACTGCTCTATTTTTTTTCCTTTAGCTACCAAAATTATTTTTGCTGCGTTTTTTTTCCGTGACATATAGGACTATTTTTTTAATATCTTTTTCACTGACTTTTTTTTCAGCTTTTTAGTTTTATAAAGCTAAAAAAAATCATTTTTTATAACATTTATAATTTTTTTAAAAATTATTTTTATATTTGCACTAAAATAAAGTATGGGAATGGGTTCCTCTATTTGTTTCGGACGTTTTGATATATAATATGTATGGTTTTGGCTTACAGGGCGCATACGGCAACGGTTTTTGTTGGCGTCTGCTTTGTGTTATTCTCTTTCTTATGTATGTATTGTTGTTTTATTCTGTTATTTTGTCTTACTTATTTATGTAATTATGTTTTTTACTATCTATGTCCCCCATGACGTCATACAAGACCTCTGGGGGACATTTACATTTTTTTTTTTCTTTATTTGACACTTTCCCACTGTAGCTGGGGGGTCCATAGGAGCCCTAGTTACAGGGGAAAGCAACCCCTGTGGTGACATTAGTCACCTGCAGAGCTGCCAGGGTCTAGTCTGACCCTCCAGCTCTGCAGTAGCAGGGAATCCTAGGAGGTCACATGACCCCCTGAGGCTCCTGTAGTGAAAGTACATGTTACTTTCACTTTCCCCATATATGAGCACTGTATATCAGGGAAGCAGAAGGCAGGAAGTGTTAAAAACCCCTCCTGCCTTCTCCTCCGGGTTATCAGCTGTCACTAACAGCTGATAACCCGTTCCTGCCTCTGACTGATTGCAGAGACAGGAGACTTAAAGCACTGCCGTAATTTTACTATCGGCGGTGCTCTAAGCCCAGGACCAGCCGCCGTAAATTTACAGTGGCTGGTCCTAAATGGGTTAAAGAGAATCCATGCCTCATGAAGTGTTTCTGCACGTCTGGTGGTCATTTTCCTGTCTGCGAGGTCAACGATCCCGTGGCAAGCAGACCCCAACTTGCCACAATACATGCAGCTCAAACCAACCTCAGTATATTGATACAATACCATATCTAAACACATCAATTAAATACAGCAGCCAAACTAAGCACATTTTGTCACGGGGCACCAATAGGCTGACAGCAGTGCCTTGGCGCATCAGAGGGAAAGAGACAGAGACAGGAGGAGGATGTTCCATGTAACTCCACAAGATTCTGCCACATCAAGGAAAATGATCATCTGGCGAGATAGACCTGAGCGATTGGGGGTGGGGGGCAATCACCTCCACCATGCATACACCTGGTGCCCCCATCAATCTGGTAGCTGGCTTGAATTTTGGCTAATTTTGCTGATCTTCTAGGATCCACCAACAATAATCTCATGTGTTTGAGGGCTTATTCACATGAGCGTTTGTCGGACACCGTTTTCGCGGCTGGCCAATATACACCACTATCTGATGCATTGGATTTCAATGCATTAGATCACACAAGCGCATTCCTGCAGCGTAAAAGCGTTCAGCCGGCTACTTGCAGAGAGCCGGCGAGAGGGAGAAAAAGGGGAGAACAGCTTAGCAGAGCGAAACTGTCTCCCCCCGCCCAACGGCTTTGCAGGCTTGGCGTATGCTTAGATTTGTGCGCCCGTTCACGCATTTGTACGGTGCCAGTGGGCACATGTAAAAACCCCAATGGCCGCATAAAAGTGCCCCGAGTAATATAAATTTGAACAGAATTTCAGACTCCGAATGAAATCAATACTGATCCCATTCACCAACAGATGGCTTGAAAATTGTAAAGAATTGACGCATAAAGTATACGAGAAAGTTGTAGAACTTGTCTTTGAAAACACCTTTAATGCCCCTCAACGTTGTGCCCTCATTGCCTAATCCCAGCCAAGTGAATGAGGACCCAAACTGAGAGCGGCACCCAGTTTCCTCTACTGGTGGGGTGCATGAGGGAAATAGTTTGCTAGCCTTTAATTATTTAATGAAGGACCCTTTCACTAATGTTTAAGAGGAGGAAGTAGTTCTGACAGCTGGTGATTGGTGAGGGCCAACAAAGAATAAAGGGCAACTCCAATATGTCACATGAACAGGTGATAGAACAATGGATATTTATGAGACCGCAGAACTTTATAATGTCCTTCTATCAACGTTAGATCCTGTTTACCTAGTGAGGGTGTCCAAAAATATAGGCAGAGCAGCGAACACAGTTACTCCAGCTGGAAGGAGCGTGGCAGGAAGATGAAGAGGAGAAAAACATTTGTTCTAATACCGCTTGGCATTCCTGTCTGTCTATGCAGCTATGAATTGTAACAATGTGTAGTACAGGCAATTATCGCACACGGCATACAGGTGAGCACGGTATGAGTGCCGTCATCTAATACACTCCAGGAAACATGCCAAACAGTGCACAGGAGTGATTCATGTCCCAGCTGATTTTTCTGCATAGGTCCGGCTGACTTATGATAAAACTCCTTGGAGTGCTGATAAAATCACAGTCACGTGGAGAGCGGGTTCTTTGGTTTACTCACCCCAAGTTGGACATCCAGCCAATGTATGCAAATTCTATGACACAGAGGGCTGATTTACAAGATATAAAGTTACAGTGTAACACCTTTTGGTAAACGTGTTTTGCAATCTAGTCAAGACATCTGCCACATCATTTAGCCAAATGAATGCTATAAGAATCTGACGGAGATGTATCAAATCTCATGAAAAGATGAATGAAGGAGTTGGCCATGGCCAGGGCTGCATTGTGGAGGCAGAACAAGGAAAAAGGTTTCTCAGGAGTCTTCACCACCCTTTATGCCCTGGCTGGGATTTCCATTTTGGTTGTTTAAACCCTCCCTCTGTGACATACATGTACATCATGAGAGGGAAGTGGTTAGGGGGAAATGCCATATATGTATATAGGGCCAGCTCCAAATTTATATGGGCCCTTGACAGAGGCGTAACTTCAAGCTCCTGGGCCCCAATGCAAAACCTGTAACAGGGCCCCCAACTATAAAGCTTTATTCGTAGTACTGGGCTCCCTATATGGAGAAAAGAAACCTTATGAACCCCTTAAGGCTCCTGGGCCCTGGTGCAACCGCATCCCCTGGAGAAAGGCCAGTGGCCCTTGGTCTATAGAGTCTCAGTGGGCCACTTTGCGTTATGTCAGACACACATAGCAGTAAAACTGAAATAGTGTATCTAGTATATTTTGCTTTATTTCTACCTCATTTACCATGGCTTTAAAATTATGAAAGTGAGGTGCCCCCCTCACCCCAGGCTCAGTAGGCTGTTAACATGGGTCATTGCAACTATGGCAATACCATGTGGGTATCATTGAAATAATGCTTTGGTATACTTAGTACACCAAAGCATTATTGGCAACCCATTGTGTGCTATAGAAGTTTTTACTATGTGAAGCTTCACCTCCCAGTATGATCTGAACAATGCTAAGGATATACTGAGTGTCGTAGTTTCGCAAACTAGAATGCTGTGGACCTTACATGTGATCATAATACTTATGTCATGCAGTCAGAGACAGAATACACAACAACCCTAAATGACCCACGGGTGATGTCCTCTCAACCCATTCCTTTTCTTCATCTGGTCCAGATATTCATGACTTCTCCAGCTAATTCTTGCCTCTGTGGGGATTGCAGTTCATACGTCTTTGGCTCCACACTATGTCATTACATAGACTCTTCTCTCTGCTATTAGTCCTTCCCAATGGGCACTTGTAGAAACAGATGGTAAATCCCACCTCTGGAAAGAGAGATCAGCCTTCCAGCCTCAGTGGGCCCTGGCACCACCCTGGGTTTGCCAGGTGCTACATGTATGGTGGGGGCTCAGGAGCTGACAGTCAGGTCCAGCTGCAATGATGGGGAATGCAGATAACTCTGACCTCCACCGTTAACCTCTAACATGCTGTAATCAATGTTGACCATGTCATGGAAACAGTTGACAAACAGAGTAAGCTCCTTCTATGACATCATTAGCCCTTCACTATCCCATCATGGAGGGCTGATAGGTTGCCATGGGTGGTATTGTCATAGTAAAGAGATAATACACTACGGTGCAGTAATAATGTATTATCATACGCTACAGGTACATGAAGAACATAAAAAATGAAATAAAAATCATTAAAAATGTAAAAAAAAATATAACAGTTTTCTAATTTTATTTCTAAAAGACATACGTTTTCAGTATTGCCACATCCAACTGACTCATACAATAAATTACACACATTTTTATCCTGCACAGTAAACAATGTAAAAAAAACACTGATAAACAACCCAAAGGCTTTTTTTTCCCATTTTTCTTTTCAAAAAGTGCAATAAAAGTGATCAAAAAGTCAGATATACCTCCAAATTGTATGAGTAAAAACGACTCATCATGCAAAAAACAAGCCCTCACACAGCTGCATCCATGGAAAAATAAAACATTTCTGGGTCTTTGAACAGAAAAAAAGGGTTTTTATTGTACAAATGTGGAAAAAAGCTAAAGAAAATGTAAATAATTTTGGTATAGTCTTAATCGTAGCGACTTGCAGAAGAAATAAAAAAGTTATCACGTCATCTAATTCACATAGTGAATACTATAATAGAAAAGAAATAAAAACAATGGCAGAATTGAAGTTTATTTCACTCAAAAAATTAATAAAAGTTATAGAATACATTAAATATACTCCAAAATCGTACCAATAAAAACTACAGCTCGCCATGCAATGAATAAGCCTCAAATGGCTATGTCAAAAGAAAAATAAGGTTATGGGTTTTGAAAAGTTGTGATGAAATTGCCCAAAAATTGCTGCGTCCTTAAAAGGGTTCTCTTCCTGTAAACTACTGATGGCCTATCTATAGGATAGGCTATCAGTAATAGATAAGAAGGGGTCTGCCACCTGGGACTTGCACTGATCAACTGTTTGCCAGGCTGGTGTACATTGCCATTGAGCTGATTTTTGCAGGAGGCAGTTAACTCCATTCCCCCAGCTTGGTATTGCAGGCAAAGTTCCTATTGAAGTGAATGGTCTGCAATACCAAGCCTGACCACTAGAGTGGGGATGGAGCTTTCTGCTTCCTGCAGAAATCAGCTAAGTATACAAGCAAACCAACCAATGAACAGCTGATCAGAGAAGGTCCCACTCAGCAGATGCCCACTGATCTACTATGGGTGGCCTATTGTAAGGATAGGCTATCAATAGTTTAAAACTGGACAACCCCTTTAAGTACCAAATTAAGGCCTGCCCTTAAAGGGTTAGATCACAACTAGATCAGAAGCTACAAGTGAGCCTTTGGATCATAGATTGTGGCCTATCAGATACCATCTTTCTAATCAAGTGGGCACATTGATTGGGACAGGTATAGGCAAGACTTCAGTGGAAAGGGCCATATGCATGCACACCCAGTTCTTGATAAGGGGTCAGTTGAGGCCAGGTTGTAGAGGGTAAAATGGGGACCCCCATGCCAAAATATTTTTTGCAGGTGCCTTCATTGACCTAAATATGGCACTGCCCATGGCAGCTCATCAGAGTATAGTCCTGGGATCATGTTCTCTTTAATTAAGTGACCTGATTGGTTACCTTGTGCAACTTTTCCACTTTTCCTTTGCACCGGTTTTGCTACATTTTCACGTGATTGTGATTTTATTCTCCAAGGAGCTTTATTATCACTGAGTCAGATATATGCAGAAAAACCATCCAGCAGATGAGTCACTATTGTTTGCCGGTTGCTGAAACCAATTAGACTCATACCTAACTGTTTGTAGTGCAGGATAATTGCCTGTACTGCATATCTCTTGCCATTCATAGCGGGATAGATTGAAATGCCATACGGGATTAGAACAAATGTTTTTCTGCTTTCAAACATGCTGTCATGCTCCATAAAGTACCTGAAAATAGTTATGTGTAATTCTGTTTAAATACATGATAGTCTGATTGCCATTAGGGAGTCGGGAAGGAATTTTTCCCCCAAAAGGGCTAATTGGCTTCTGCTCTTGGGGTTTTTTGCCTTCCTCTGGATCAACAACACAGGACGATAACAGGCTGGAATAGATGGACATTGTCTTCATTCGGCCTTACGAACTATGTTACTATGTTACATCTAACAACCGCCAACCATTATGTTCATCCTTTTGTCTTTCTAGTCTCGTCATAAGATGGACAAAGCAGTAAATAACCGGTCATGTGAAGTGATAAAAGATGGAAGGTAAAAGTACACAGTTCTGTTGTTTATCTACAACTAGCCTTTTTAAAAATTCTGAATGTTGGGCTGCATTCCCACGAACGTATATCGGCTCGGTTTTCACGCCGAGCCGATATACGTCGTCCTCATGTGCATAGGGGGAGGATGGAAGAGCCAGGAGCAGGAACTGAGCTCCCGCCCCCTCTCTGCCTCCTCTCTGCCCCTCTGCACTATTTGCAATGGGGAGAGGCGGGACGGGGCGGGGCTAATTCACGGTAACTTAGCCCCGCCCCACCTCCTTTCATTGCAAATAGTGCAGAGGGGTGGAAAGGAGGCAGAGAGGGGGCGGGAGCTCAGTTCCTGCTACTGGCTCTTCTATCCTCCCCCCCTGCACATGAGGACGATGTATATCGGCTCGGCGTGAAAACCGAGCCGATATACGTTCGTGGGAATGCACCCTAATAGTGTCCCCTCTATCCTTGGAGCTCACGCCCGCCCATCCTATCTTGGGCACAATATCATTGAAGTCCGCCACAGGCCGGCATATGACCATGAGGCTTTAATTTTATACTTTCCTCATACTGTGGAGAAGGGAACTATGATGTAGAGAAAATTGGCTTCAGCCTGCCAGGCAGAGGTCAAATTGCCAGTTCTTGCCTCAGCACAACCCGTAGTCCTGGCTCCAATGATCAATGTGGTGGCAAGGGACTTACCCCAACAACCACCACGGCCATCCCCTTCGTGGTTTACATTTTTGTGGCATGCCTCTATATGGAATAACACAGCAAACTATTCAATACAGCAAAAAAAAGGTATTCTGAATTAAACCAGAGTGACGGAGGACAAAAGGACACTCTTTTAGCCTCTGATAGGTAAATGAAAGTTCCTGCATATGTCTGATATATGGGCCAACTGCATACAGTAAGCAAATAATGCAAAGGAACCCTAAAGCATGCAATAAAAATTAATTTTTCTGAACATTTTGAATGAAAAAAACTTAATGACAGATTGCATTTTTTCCCCAGTTTTAAGTCACAGGTCTATAGTATGTATTACGGGGCATGTAAAACATTTTTTAATTTCATCTCTAAATATAATGCTTCATTTTCAAATAAAGCTTCCAAAAGACCAAATGGAAAGATATTCATGTTGGAGACATTGTACGGATTAAAAAAGATGCATTTGTTCCGGTGAGTGCAATATTTACAGATCATAGCTATCCTGTCATGCAATTGAATGTAAAACCATAAATGTTATTAATAGTGTCCTATGGGGATAAGAATTTAACTACTATAATTACATCTTCTTATGTAAAAAGATATAACTACCATAATGCTGCCCTCTATGTACAAGAATATAACTACTATAATACTGCCTCCTATGTACAAGAATATATCTACTATAATACTGCTCCTATGTACATGAATATAACTACTATAATACTGCCCCCTATGTACAAGAATATAACTACTATAATACTGCTCCTACGTACAAGAATATAACTACTATAATACTGCCCCATATGTACAAGAATATAACTACTATAATACTGCCCCCTATGTACAAGAATATAACTACTTTAATACTGCCCCCTATGTACAAGAATATAACTACTATAATACTGCCCCCTATGTACAAGAATATAACTACTATAATACTGCCCCATATGTACAAGAATATAACTACTATAATACTGCCCCCTATGTACAAGAATAAGACTACTATAATACTGTCCCCTATGTACAAGAATATAACTACTATAATACTGCCCCCTATGTACAAGAATATAACTACTATAATACTGCCCCCTATGTACAAGAATAAAACTACTATAAGACTGCTCCCTATGTACAAGAATACAACTACTATAATACTGCTCCTATGTACAAGAATATAACTATTATAATACTGCCTCCTATGTACAAGAATATAACTACTATAACACTGCCTCCTATGTACAAGAATAAAACTACTATAAGACTGTTCCCTATGTACAAGAATAAAACTACTATAAGACTGCCCCCTATGTACACGAATATGACTACTATAATACTGCCCCCTATGTACAAGAATATAACTACTATAATACTGCCCCCTATGTACAAGAATATAACTACTATAATACTGCCCCCTATGTACAAGAATATAACTACTATAATACTGCCCCCTATGTACAAGAATAAAACTACTATAAGACTGCTCCCTATGTACACGAATACAACTACTATAATACTGCTCCTATGTACAAGAATATAACTATTATAATACTGCCTCCTATGTACAAGAATATAACTACTATAACACTGCCTCCTATGTACAAGAATAAAACTACTATAAGACTGCTCCCTATGTACAAGAATAAAACTACTATAAAACTGCTACCTATGTACAAGAATACAACTACTATAATACTGCTCCTATGTACAAGAATAAAACTACTTTAAGACTGCTCCCTATGTACAAGAATACAACTACTATAATACTGCCCCCTATGTACAAGAATATAACTACTATAATACTGTCCCCTATGTACAAGAATATAACTACTGTAATACTGTCCGCTATGTACAAGAATATAACTACTATAATACTGCTCCCTATGTACAAGAATATAACTACTATTATACTTTCCCCTATGTACAAGAATATAACTACTATAATACTGCCCTCTATGTACAAGAATATAACAACTCTAATACTGCCCTCTATGTACAAAAATATAACTACTATAATACTGCCTCCTATGTACAAGAATATATCTACTATAATACTGCTCCTATGTACATGAATATAACTACTATAATACTGCCCCCTATGTACAAGAATATAACTACTATAATACTGCTCCTACGTACAAGAATATAACTACTATAATACTGCCCCATATGTACAAGAATATAACTACTATAATACTGCCCCCTATGTACAAGAATATAACTACTATAATACTGCCCCCTATGTACAAGAATAAAACTACTATAAGACTGCTCCCTATGTACAAGAATATAACTACTATAATACTGCTCCTATGTACAAGAATATAACTATTATAATACTGCCTCCTATGTACAAGAATATAACTACTATAACACTGCCTCCTATGTACAAGAATAAAACTACTATAAGACTGTTCCCTATGTACAAGAATAAAACTACTATAAGACTGCCCCCTATGTACACGAATATGACAACTATAATACTGCCCCCTATGTACAAGAATATAACTACTATAATACTGCCCCCTATGTACAAGAATATAACTACTATAATACTGCCCCCTATGTACAAGAATATAACTACTATAATACTGCCCCCTATGTACAAGAATAAAACTACTATAAGACTGCTCCCTATGTACAAGAATACAACTACTATAATACTGCTCCTATGTACAAGAATATAACTATTATAATACTACCTCCTATGTACAAGAATATAACTACTATAACACTGCCTCCTATGTACAAGAATAAAACTACTATAAGACTGCTCCCTATGTACAAGAATAAAACTACTATAAAACTGCTCCCTATGTACAAGAATACAACTACTATAATACTGCTCCTATGTACAAGAATAAAACTACTTTAAGACTGCTCCCTATGTACAAGAATACAACTACTATAATACTGCCCCCTATGTACAAGAATATAACTACTATAATACTGTCCCCTATGTACAAGAATATAACTACTGTAATACTGTCCGCTATGTACAAGAATATAACTACTATAATACTGCTCCCTATGTACAAGAATATAACTACTATTATACTGTCCCCTATGTACAAGAATATAACTACTATAATACTGCCCTCTATGTACAAGAATATAACAACTCTAATACTGCCCTCTATGTACAAGAATATAGCTACTATAATACTGCCCCTATGTACAAGAATATAACTACTATAATACTGCCCCTATGTACAAGAATGTAACTACTATAATACTGCCCCGTATGTACAAGAATACATCTACTATAATACTGCTCCATATGTACAAGAATATAACTACTATAATACTGCCCCCCATGTGGAAGAATATAATTACTATAATACTGCCCCCTATATACAAGAATTTAACTACTATAATACTGTCCCCTATGTACAAGAATATAACTACTATAATACTGCCCTCTATGTACAAGAATATAACAACTCTAATACTGACCTCTATGTACAAGAATATAACTACTATAATACTGCCCCCTATGTACAAGAATATAACTACTATAATACTGCCCCCTATGTACAAGAATAAAACTACTATAATACTGCCCCCTATGTACAAGAATATAACTACTATAATACTGCCCCCTATGTACAAGAATATAACTACTATAATACTGCCCCCTATGTACAAGAATAAAACTACTATAAGACTGCTCCCTATGTACAAGAATACAACTACTATAATACTGCTCCTATGTACAAGAATATAACTATTATAGTACTGCCTCCTATGTACAAGAATATAACTACTATAACACTGCCTCCTATGTACAAGAATAAAACTACTATAAGACTGCTCCCTATGTACAAGAATAAAACTACTATAAAACTGCTCCCTATGTACAAGAATACAACTACTATAATACTGCTCCTATGTACAAGAATAAAACTACTTTAAGACTGCTCCCTATGTACAAGAATACAACTACTATAATACTGCCCCCTATGTACAAGAATATAACTACTATAATACTGTCCCCTATGTACAAGAATATAACTACTGTAATACTGTCCGCTATGTACAAGAATATAACTACTATAATACTGCTCCCTATGTACAAGAATATAACTACTATAATACTGTCCCCTATGTACAAGAATATAACTACTATAATACTGTCCCCTATGTACAAGAATATAACTACTATAATACTGCCCTCTATGTACAAGAATATAACAACTCTAATACTGCCCTCTATGTACAAGAATATAGCTACTATAATACTGCCCTTATGTACAAGAATATAACTACTATAATACTGCCCCTATGTACAAGAATATAACTACTATAATACTGCTCCCTATGTACAAGAATATAACTACTATTATACTGTCCCCTATGTACAAGAATATAACTACTATAATACTGCCCTCTATGTACAAGAATATAACAACTCTAATACTGCCCTCTATGTACAAGAATATAGCTACTATAATACTGCCCTTATGTACAAGAATATAACTACTATAATACTGCCCCTATGTACAAGAATGTAACTACTATAATACTGCCCCGTATGTACAAGAATACATCTACTATAATACTGCTCCATATGTACAAGAATATAACTACTATAATACTGCCCTCTATGTACAAGAATATAACAACTCTAATACTGCCCTCTATGTACAAGAATATAACTACTATAATACTGCCTCCTATGTACAAGAATATATCTACTATAATACTGCTCCTATGTACATGAATATAACTACTATAATACTGCCCCCTATGTACAAGAATATAACTACTATAATACTGCTCCTACGTACAAGAATATAACTACTATAATACTGCCCCATATGTACAAGAATATAACTACTATAATACTGCCCCCTATGTACAAGAATATAACTACTATAATACTGCCCCCTATGTACAAGAATAAAACTACTATAAGACTGCTCCCTATGTACAAGAATATAACTACTATAATACTGCTCCTATGTACAAGAATATAACTATTATAATACTGCCTCCTATGTACAAGAATATAACTACTATAACACTGCCTCCTATGTACAAGAATAAAACTACTATAAGACTGTTCCCTATGTACAAGAATAAAACTACTATAAGACTGCCCCCTATGTACACGAATATGACTACTATAATACTGCCCCCTATGTACAAGAATATAACTACTATAATACTGCCCCCTATGTACAAGAATATAACTACTATAATACTGCCCCCTATGTACAAGAATATAACTACTATAATACTGCCCCCTATGTACAAGAATAAAACTACTATAAGACTGCTCCCTATGTACAAGAATACAACTACTATAATACTGCTCCTATGTACAAGAATATAACTATTATAATACTGCCTCCTATGTTCAAGAATATAATTACTATAACACTGCCTCCTATGTACAAGAATAAAACTACTATAAGACTGCTCCCTATGTACAAGAATAAAACTACTATAAAACTGCTCCCTATGTACAAGAATACAACTACTATAATACTGCTCCTATGTACAAGAATAAAACTACTTTAAGACTGCTCCCTATGTACAAGAATACAACTACTATAATACTGCCCCCTATGTACAAGAATATAACTACTATAATACTGTCCCCTATGTACAAGAATATAACTACTGTAATACTGTCCGCTATGTACAAGAATATAACTACTATAATACTGCTCCCTATGTACAAGAATATAACTACTATTATACTGTACCCTATGTACAAGAATATAACTACTATAATACTGCCCTCTATGTACAAGAATATAACAACTCTAATACTGCCCTCTATGTACAAGAATATAGCTACTATAATACTGCCCCTATGTACAAGAATATAACTACTATAATACTGCCCCTATGTACAAGAATGTAACTACTATAATACTGCCCCGTATGTACAAGAATACATCTACTATAATACTGCTCCATATGTACAAGAATATAACTACTATAATACTGCCCCCCATGTGGAAGAATATAATTACTATAATACTGCCCCCTATATACAAGAATTGAACTACTATAATACTGTCCCCTATGTACAAGAATATAACTACTATAATACTGCCCTCTATGTACAAGAATATAACAACTCTAATACTGACCTCTATGTACAAGAATATAACTACTATAATACTGCCCCCTATGTACAAGAATATAACTACTATAATACTGCCCCCTATGTACAAGAATAAAACTACTATAATACTGCCCCCTATGTACAAGAATATAACTACTATAATACTGCCCCCTATGTACAAGAATATAACTACTATAATACTGCCCCCTATGTACAAGAATAAAACTACTATAAGACTGCTCCCTATGTACAAGAATACAACTACTATAATACTGCTCCTATGTACAAGAATATAACTATTATAATACTGCCTCCTATGTACAAGAATATAACTACTATAACACTGCCTCCTATGTACAAGAATAAAACTACTATAAGACTGCTCCCTATGTACAAGAATAAAACTACAATAAAACTGCTCCCTATGTACAAGAATACAACTACTATAATACTGCTCCTATGTACAAGAATAAAACTACTTTAAGACTGCTCCCTATGTACAAGAATACAACTACTATAATACTGCCCCCTATGTACAAGAATATAACTACTATAATACTGTCCCCTATGTACAAGAATATAACTACTGTAATACTGTCCGCTATGTACAAGAATATAACTACTATAATACTGCTCCCTATGTACAAGAATATAACTACTATAATACTGTCCCCTATGTACAAGAATATAACTACTATAATACTGCCCTCTATGTACAAGAATATAACAACTCTAATACTGCCCTCTATGTACAAGAATATAGCTACTATAATACTGCCCTTATGTACAAGAATATAACTACTATAATACTGCCCCTATGTACAAGAATATAACTACTATAATACTGCTCCCTATGTACAAGAATATAACTACTATTATACTGTCCCCTATGTACAAGAATATAACTACTATAATACTGCCCTCTATGTACAAGAATATAACAACTCTAATACTGCCCTCTATGTACAAGAATATAGCTACTATAATACTGCCCTTATGTACAAGAATATAACTACTATAATACTGCCCCTATGTACAAGAATGTAACTACTATAATACTGCCCCGTATGTACAAGAATACATCTACTATAATACTGCTCCATATGTACAAGAATATAACTACTATAATACTGCCCCCATGTACAAGAATATAGCTACTATAATACTGCCCTTATGTACAAGAATATAACTACTATAATACTGCCCCTATGTACAAGAATGTAACTACTATAATACTGCCCCGTATGTACAAGAATACATCTACTATAATACTGCTCCATATGTACAAGAATATAACTACTATAATACTGCCCTCTATGTACAAGAATATAACAACTCTAATACTGACCTCTATGTACAAGAATATAACTACTATAATACTGCCCCCTATGTACAGGAATATAACTACTATAATACTGCACCCTTTGTACAAGAATATAACTACTATAATACTGCCCCCTATGTACAAGAATATAACTACTATAATACTGCCTCCTATGTACAAGAATATAACTACTATAATACTGCTCCTCTGTACAAAAATATAACTACTATAATATTGCCCCCTATATACAAGAATATAACTACTATAATACTGTCCCCTATGTACAAGAATATAACTACTATAATACTGCCCCTATATACAAGAATATAACTACTATAATACTGCCTCCTATGTACAAGAATATAACTACTATAATACTGCCCCTATGTACAAGAATATAACTACTATAATACTGCCCTCTATGTACAAGAATATAACAACTCTAATACTGCCCTCTATGTACAAGAATATAACTACTATAATACTGTCACCTATGTACAAGAATATAGCTACTATAATACTGCCCCTATGTACAAGAATATAACTACTATAATACTGCCCCTATATACAAGAATATAACTACTATAATACTGCCTCCTATGTACAAGAATATAACTACTATAATACTGCCCCTATGTACAAGAATATAACTACTATAATACTGCCCTCTATGTACAATAATATAACAACTCTAATACTGCCCTCTATGTACAAGACTATAACTACTGTAATACTGCCCTCTATGTACAAGAATATAGCTACTATAATACTGCCCCTATGTACAAGAATATAACTACTATAATACTGCTCCTATGTACAAGAATATAACTACTATAATACTGCCCTCTATGTACAAGAATATAGCTACTATAATACTGCCCCTATGTACAAGAATATAACTACTATAATACTGCTCCTATGTACAAGAATATAACTACTATAATACTGCCCCTATATACAAGAATATAACTACTGTAATACTGCCCCTATGTACAAGAATATAACTACTATAATACTGCCCCCTATGTACAAGAATATAACTACTATAATACTGCCTCCTATGTACAAGAATATAACTACTATAATACTGCCCTCTATGTACAAGAATATAACTACTATAATACTGCTCCTATGTAGAAGAATATAACTATAATAATACTGCCCCTATATACAAGAATATAACTACTATAATACTGCTCCCTATGTACAAGAATATAACTACTATAATACTGCCCCTATGTACAAGAATATAACTACTTTAATACTGCCTCCTATATACAAGAATATAACTACTATAATACAGTATCCTATATACAAGAATATAACTACTATAATACTGCCCCCTATGTACATAAATATAACTACTATAATACTGCCTCCTATATACAAGAATATAACTTCTATAATACTGCCCCCTATGTACAAGAATATAACTATTATAATACTGCCCCCTATGTACATAAATATAACTACTATAATACTGCCTCCTATATACAAGAATATAACTACTATAATACTGCCTCCTATATACAAGAATATAACTACTATAATACTGCTCGCTATGTAGAATAATATAACATACAGCACACTTCTGAACCAGATTTTTCTTATTTCTAATACTTCAATCAGTATTTATGTGTTGTGTTTTATGTCCTGATATTCTGTAGGCGGATTTGTTGCTGCTTTCAAGTTCTGAACCTAACAGCTTGTGCTATGTAGAAACAGCAGAGCTTGACGGGTAAGAAACCACAATACAAATGGCTGAAATTTGCAAATAAAGCCAATTTCAAAGGGAATCTGTCAGCTTGTACATACAGTTCAAACTGCAGGCATCATGTTATAGAGCCGGAGGAGCTGAGCAGATGGATATATAGTTTTATGGGGAAAGATTCAGTAGAACTTCTCCTATATATCAATCCCCACATGGTTCAGGTAGCCGGCTCAAGGTTGACTCAGCCTTCCTTCCTTCCGAGGCCAGTAAAATGAGTACCCAGCTTGCTAGGTGGGGGGGGGGTAATAAATATATTAACTAAAAGTGCTGCGGAATAAGTTGGCGCTAAACAAATAAAAAGATTTATTTATTTATTCATTTATATATCTGCTCATACTGAGCTGAACAGTCTAATGGGCGGTCCTATCAGTGATTTACAGCTATCTGGTTAGGACTGCTTAACAGTGGTGGTGAAGCTGCGGCACGCAGAGCCCACCCGGCAGTCGCATGCGCCGGCGGCCGCTCACCATGATGGTGAATACTGGTCGGGGGACGTGTGCTAGCGAGGCTGAGGCCAGGCGCACACTGTAATCTCAGTGTACACCCGGGATCCTCCTCCCCTGACGTCTCCTCCTTGGTTCCGCAAGAGCAGAGAGGAGGAGACATCCGGACACACACACACTGAAGTCAGAGTGTGCACCTGGAATCAGCAGCAGTGCTGAGCAAAGGAGCTTCGATGAGGAGGAGGGGGTAAATATATGGGTCTCAGGGGGGGTGCTATTACTACTGGAGCTGATATAGGGGATACTGTTAGTAATGGTGTCCCCTGTATCTGCCACAGTAGTAATAGCATTACTGCTGGGGCCGCTGTGGGAGTCACTATTACTACTGGGGCTGCTGTGTGGAGGGGGGAGCGCTGTGGGAGTCACTTACTGCTGGGGCTGCTGTGGGGAACACTATTACTACTGGGGTCACTGTAGGGGTCACTATTACTACTCGGGCTACTGTGAGGGGGGGTTACTATTAGTACTGAAACTACTGTGGGGGTCACTATTACTACTGGACCTACTGTGGAGGTCAGTATTACTACTGAGGGGGTCACTATTACTATTGAGGCCACTGTGGGGTCACTATTACTGCTGGAGTATGTTCACACGTGGCGGAAATGCTGCAGAATGTCTTCAGTGGAAATTCCAGTGGCAAATTCCGCATTCAAAAAGCTGTGAAAATCTGCACCAGGTCTATTTTGAAACAGCCCTGTCCTTTTTATAACAACTGAGGTAAAACCATAGATTATGATGAGCCCCACCCCCTGATGTGTTGGCATTTTGAGATAAATAAGTGGGTTTTGGGTTGCATTTTGGGGACTCTAGAAGGTTCGCCATCACTGCTGTATACACAGGGGTAGCTGTCAGTCAGTGATAGCTCCGCCCATTAGACTGTTCAGCTCAGAATGTGCAAAGATATAAATGAATAAAACATTTTATAGTTATATAAAACTATACTATTTTGTACAACTGAATCTTTCCCCATAAAACTATATATCAATCTGCTCGTCTCCTCTTGCCCTATAACATGATGTTTAAATAGCAAGTTGAAGCCGATGGATTCCCTGTAACATTGTTGCTCACAAAACATTTTTGTCATGATGTCCTCCAGACATACATCATAGTCATATATCAAATAAGGGAGATTGAGCAATACCTCTGCAGTGCCACCTATTGGAAACCAACATTCCTGCAAGTCAATTTTGGACTCTTTATACAAGCCTTGTAACAATGACTGGGAATTGCATTCCTGACCCAAGTCATATCTCAGTTATATTGTTTATTATAGTTGTCTTTTTTATGTTCTTTCGCAGCTCTACAGGCTATTGGGGCCCATACCCTCCAGCATTACTTGCTGGAACAGTTTGTGCACAGGTCTGGCTCTGGTGATTTGCATTGTGTGAAGTGTCTTCTTTACAACCAGACATTGTGCAGTAATCCAAAATAAGACAATCTAAGGGGGATTGCAAACATGGCCAAACTGTTCCAAATTTTTGTGGCTGATTCTACACCAAAAAGTTTGAGGGAGAATATATAAGATAGATATGATGAGATAGATAGATAAGGTAGATGGAGAAGAGTTATATTTGCAATGTTATAGGCCTCCCTAAAGAGATGTGCTTTTAGGGTATGCTTAACCCCTTAAGGACCAGGGTGTTTTGGATGCTCGATCATTCACCGACATCACTGAATGGCTGTGATTGGTTCATCGAGCTCCGGCTGTGATTGGCTGGCGCTCAATCCAATCACAGTGCTTGCTTGCTGGAAGTGGGGGAATTCAAAGCCCCGCTTACCAGAGAGAGATGACGCCGGCTGCAAGGGGAGTATGAGCCCCCACTCCTGAAAATAAGGCACTGTGCCTCTTTTGGAGCCAAATTTAATATAAGACAGTGTCTTATTTTTGGGAAAAGACGGTACACACAAGGAGCCATTCATCTAATCACACCACAACTCTAATCATTTGTATATCTGCCTGAGATGTAACTGCATGCCGAATTTTGCTGCAAAATTACAACTCCTTCTAAATGCTTGCTTTTTTTTGACAAAGTGTGTATCTTTATATTCGTCAGATTTATATTTTTTTTTCCAGTGAAAGCAATTTGAAGTTTAAAATGTCCCTTGAAATAACGGATACATTTCTACAAAAAGAGCATGAACTTGCAGAATTTGATGGTGAGGTTGTCATTATGTCATGGGCTTGATAATATTTCAGTAACTCCATAGTGCCTCATATTATAAGACCATTAAGCAGCTTTGCTCTTCTTCCTTCCTGACTATGCAGACTGTTGCAGTTCAGTTTGCCTAGCGGTCACTTGACTTGCTGAGTGACTACCGTTTCAGTAAATATAGCTACACAGTGGCTTTTGCAAAGTGAAGCCCTCCGCAAATGGCTACACTACAGCTAGATATGGGGGAATGCCTAGTCTCTGCCCCTTGGTATGTTGGTGCGGTGTAGTGTAATGTTTCCTGGGAAAAGAACCAGGGTGAGGGTAACAGCATAACTCAGCTTTACTTGATCCAGAGATACAACAATTCAACATCAAATCTATGAAGGCACAAAACTTCATAATCAAGTTTCTACGTCCAGTCCTGAGGATGGTGGCTAAATCTCGTACTGCTCTTTCTACTCCATACCATAGATGTGGGTTTCTCACCATGTGCCTGGAGTCTGCAGCATTCATGTATACCACTGTTCCTGCAGGAACTAATTCTCAAAAAATGTCTCTAAGCTACTGTCCCTTAAACCATTTACACTACCCTCTGCTCTCTTCTTCTTCTAGACTAGAGACTGAAGACTACAAAAACTGAAACTGAAATTTCTAAAAGTTTAGAAGAACTTTTATAAGTTTTGCTTCTAACACCGCTTAGTGCTGATTGGCTGTAGCTGTAAGGAGCTGAGTCACTGGGCTGTTATATCACTCTCTGTACGATACGCTACTTCAGCCACCATCTTCAAGTCTAAACATTAAAGTCTAGATATCCTAATACATTTATACAATTTCTAGGAACTATCAGTATCATTATGTAATGACAGTTCTATGTCACCACATTCAACAGTGGTCACAGGAAGGTCTACGTAAACCACAGACTGTATATTACTCTCTAATTGGTAGGAAAAGCTACAGGCTGACAGAGTATGTTGGGGGTTGTGGCCCCGGACAACTGGAGAGACAAAGCCACTGTCACAAATCACCGGCCACATCTACAAGCTTGTTTCGGGTCTAAATGCTACATATGTATTTATTCCCTCAACTATTATTAAACCTAAACCTGATTTTTGCAGGACTGTATTGTGACTTGAGAACACAAGAGGGGGAAAGATGCTAATTTTCTTTAAAGGGAATGTTTCTATCTGAATGGGGGAGGCTTGAAAGGTAATGGGAATGAAAGTTGAACATAGTTACATTTTATTTTTCCAGGACTAGTTGAATGTGAGGAACCAAATAACCGATTGGATAAATTCGTGGGCACATTGTTCTGGAGAGGATCTAGCTGGGGGCTTGATAATGATAAAGTGTTACTTCGTGGCTGTAAAATCCGCAACACGCAATACTGTCATGGCCTGGTCATATTCGCAGGTAACTTGTGCACCTTTTATACTGTAGGCTTTGGTGTGCAGTAAGGGTTGTCATTTCACTTATGTTCTGGGCAATGGTAGACAAACAAACAGTACAGCAGGATGGTTATTGACTTTTATGGGAGATGGATGTCTGGTAAGTACAATGAATGTGTATGTTATAGACATGCAGAGTCTACTATTGACCGTCCGTAAGAGTAGGTACCATGAATGACCAGCATTCCACAAAACTGTCCCCAATAGAGGTCACTGTCTCTCGCTCAAGGTCAGTAATTATGATCAAACTTGATGAACTTTATGGAAAGGGGAACAACAGAGGTTATTTCTCGGACAAAGATAAACTAGCCATAATGTAAAGGTTGTGTTGGTTGATCTGGCAATCTAACGG
The DNA here is from genome assembly GCF_035609145.1 of Eleutherodactylus coqui. Taxonomy (NCBI): domain Eukaryota; kingdom Metazoa; phylum Chordata; class Amphibia; order Anura; family Eleutherodactylidae; genus Eleutherodactylus; species Eleutherodactylus coqui. Next base: position 54,316,556 of record NC_089841.1, on the reverse strand, counting down.
CTATGGTCTACGCACCCAATTCCACCAAATGTGGTTGGATCTGCCACCAAATATCATATGTTTATGTCAAGAAGAGGGCATCTTTATATAGAAGCTATCATATCTGCTGCAATGGGTCAGTAAAGAGCATTTCCGCCCAGAGACAGCAAATTTGATCGTTTATTCATTGACATCCATATTTCTGGAGAACTAGACATACAGTATATTTACCATCCAAGACTCTAAGTAGACTGGATGACAATAACTTCACGATGCTTGCCACACAGCTTTCAGTGGAAGGGTGTAGTCTTTTTTAGGCAACTCATTCTTTTATGACTTATTGGAGTATATAGATGTAATAGAGAGCGGAAACCCTCTGGTAGTCAAAGTCCCCACTGAGTGCAATGGATGAATTGTAATAGCTCATAACAGGGCCCCCAACAATAATGCTTTATTCATAGTACTGGGCTCCCTATATGGAGAAGAGAGGCTTTATGGGCCAGCTTAGGCTCCTGGGCCCGGGTGCAACCGCAGCCCCTGCATCCTCTATAGTTACAACACTGCCTCATAAGGACATGGCAGATGCTTTTTGCTGCACCAATTTTGTTGGGAGAAGTTGACCAAGCTCCCAAGAAAGAGGTTCTGTGCCAATAAAGTTTATTGTTAATCATTCATAAAGTGAAGGGTCACCTATGAAAGGGCAGGGTTCAGGTCGGGAGACCTTTCAAGGTTGTGAAAAGTCCCCCTTTAAAGGGAAAGTTCAACAACAAATGTCATCAAAATAATGTCATGAAAATAACTAAACTATTAAGCAGACATTTATTCATCCACTACTTCATGGAACAGCTGTGCCTGCTCTAGAGAGACCAGTGCAGGCACAGCTGGATCTCCCTCTTCTGCTATGCAGCCAGGTGAAGACAGATTTCTCAGCCCTTTACTAGCTGCACAGCTGACGTTTTTTTTTTTTACAAAAACTGTATAGGATAGGCTGATAAAACCTATTGCAAAAATACTTAGGATCGCCTGTTGTGTACATTGGAAAAAAAGTGCAGTAGCTCTTTAAAAATCGCAATCAGTTTTAATGACATTGTATTTTGTAGGTCTGGACAGTAAAATAATGAGAAACGGCGGAAAATCAACTCTGAAACGAACAAAAATCGATCATCTCATGAACGGAATGGTGTACATGGTAACGCTTCCCCGTATTCCTCAGCCATGATTATAGTACATCCCACGCTCTCTGTATACAGACTGTATATATGTGTCTTGCAGATATTTGTCCTGCTTATCCTGTGCGCAGCTGGTTTAGCCATCGGTCAGACATTTTGGGAGAGCGATGTAAACAGCAGAAACACATCTTGGTATCTGTATGACGGGAATGACTACTCACCGAACTACCGGGGATTTCTTGGCTTTTGGGGATATATCATTGTTCTGAACACAATGGTACCGATATCGCTCTATGTAAGGTACAACACATATATACTATATAGGATGACTACAGTATAACGTCCAAATAAGTACAGGATGCACTTCTGGTTCCCATCCAGTAATATTCAGGGTTCAGAACACTATGCTGCTTTATTGTTACTGTCAAAATAGTAGAAACCTCAGTGCAGTGTAAAGCATGAGGGACAGACAAAGTCGCAATCTTAGCCTGTAGTGGAATATAAAGACTCTAAGGACCTATTTAAATGGGCTTATGTGAGTGAGCCCAAGATACTCAGGTGCAAATGGCATCGGACAGCACACAGACACACGTCCATGCTGCTGTCTGCTACCCACGGTCACTGAACATTGCACATAAAATGCACCACGATAGGACATACTGTGATTTTTTTTTCCCCATTGACCACCGTGTGAATAATCAAATTGGCTATAATGGGTCTGTGCACATGGATGTTGATTGAATGCACCCGTGTGAATGGACATCCAGACTCCCCATAGACAATGCAGCAATGCATCAGTCATTGATATTCGTTGTATCCTGGTGGAGCAAAACTAAAAAGCAGGCAACAGTGAGGATAATAAACATCAGGCGACAATGTTTAAGGTTATGTATATTAATGATGGTATTGTAAAGGAATAAAGAAACCTAGCCGCTTTCTTCCAGAAATGGTGCCACACTTGTATAAGGGTTGTGCCTGGCATGGCATATCAGCTCCACTGATGTGAATGGGACTGAGCTGCAATTTTACACTCAACCTGAGAAGAGGTGTGGCACTGTTTTTGCAAGAAAGCAGCCATGTTTTTCTAATCCTGGAAATCCCTTTTAAAAGGGGTTGTCCAGTTGTAAACTACTGATGGCCCATCGTCAATAATAAATTAACGGGGGTCCGTAATTCAGGACCCACACCAATCAGCTGTCCTGTTTTGTCCCCACTGTAGTGGAAAAGATTTGCATTGCAGCAAAAGTTCCCATTTATTCCAATGGGACATTTGCCTACAGTACTAAGCTTGGCCACTGCAGTGAAAACGGAGCTGTCTGCTTCCTGGATAACTCAGCTCTATGCATGAGCTTAGCAGCCCAGTAAAGAGCTAAGAGCTCCCAGGTGACAGAGCCCTGACGATCTACTGTTGATGACCTATCTTGACAATAAGCCATCAATAATTTACATCCGGACAGTCCCTTTAATGTTACATGTGAAAGAAATGTAAAGAAAAAACATTTTCAAAACTAAAAGAAACTTTTTGCTGCCATCACATAATATTAATGGGTTATTTTTCAGTGTGGAAATGATTCGTTTAGGCCAAAGTTCCTTTATTGACTGGGATTTACATATGTACTACCCAAATAAAGACACAGCAGCCAAGGCCAGGACAACATCACTGAATGAACAGCTGGGACAAATCGAGTATATATTCACTGACAAGACCGGGACATTGACGCAGAACATCATGACGTTCAAGAAGTGTTCTATTAACAAGAATACTTATGGTAAATAAAGTGCAGAGATCAATATCATTCTATATATATATATATATATATATATATCTTAGGTTCATGTGGAGAGGTTTGTTATCAAAATCATATGTGGATGCATTATGTAACTACACCCTGTGCCTCTCACTCACTCATCGTCACCATAGCATCTACAGGGTGGCCATGGAAAAGTAGGCTAACACTACAATCTGTCTAAAAAGCTGTCTAAAAAAAATCTGTCTTTATTGGCCATAGCAACCAATCACAGCGCAGCTTTTATTTCTTTTACTACCGAGGTAAAATGAAGGACAGCTTTCCTAAGAGTGTGGTGCCGGGCTACTTTTCCGTGGCCAACCCTGTATAACAACCTTCATGTGTCACATCACTTGTATCCACACAAGTGACGCAGAGCTACTGCTCTCAATTACACAGGAGCCTGCATTATTGTAAAATGTACACTTTTTCATCAATCATCTGCTGAGGTTCCTCACGCATCCTATGGTCTAACACCTCCTAACAATCTGGTCAGACACTCCTCTTTACTGGTGCTCTGTAGGGGACGTCCTGAGCCCGGTCACCTTGTGTGTCCTCACACATCTACTGGTCTCAACACCTCCTAACAGTCTGGTGAGACGTTCCTCTCTACTGGTGGTCTGTATGGGATGTCCTGAGCCTGGTCACCTTGTGTGCCTCAAGTATCTTATGGTCTAACACCTCCTAACAGTCTGGTCTAGCGTTCCTCTCTACTGGTGCTCTGTAGGGGATGTCCTGAGCCCGTTCACCTTGTGTGCCCCCACACATCCACTAGTCCCAACACCTCCTAACAGTCTGGTCAGACGTTCCCTCTACTGGTGGGCTGTATGGGGCATCCTGAGCCCGGTCACCTTGTGTGCCCTCACACATCCACTGGTTCCAACACCTCCTAACAGTCTGGTCAGAATGGCCGGTGGGGGACAATTCATCGATACGACCATCCAGCTTCTCACACCCAATAATGCGCCCCTCTTAGACTCTGGTAACAGGGTGACATCTCTTTGATTGCGCGTTCACCTAGTCATGCCACAACTCATTTGTACATCTACCTGAGATGTACCTACATGTTGAGTTTTGCAGGAAAGCAACAAATCCTTCCAAGGGTGGTTTCACACGGGCGAGAAAATCGTGCAATTTTCGCCTGATGTGAGAGTCAGTTAAAAAGCAGATTATGAAACCGATGATTTTCAATGGTTTCCTTCCCATCTGCAATGTTTACAATGATGCGATGTTGAGAGAACAAAAAATCACGGCATGCTCCATCCTTGTGTGATTTTTTTAATCTCCCATCTTTCCCTATGGAGCCTGCGTTTTATTGAATCACAGCGCAACAAACTTGCGTTGCAATTTTAGCATTAGAAAGTCCTTTTTATGTCTATGTGGCACACTATAGGGCCACGCTTCAGCACAGACGCAATATGGTGTCCTAATAAAACCGCAACAACTCCCATAATGTTGCATAGACCAATTACATATCTCCAGGTAAAGATGGAAGGACACCTCTCCCTTCCTAATCAGGGAAAGTAGGGAACCCCCTGCCTAACAGTGGGGTGATTGTCCCGATAAGGACAGCCCCACTGTCCTCATCTGGGACCTGGCTAACCCTGTTTAGGAACCTAGAGAAATGCACTAAACACACACAGGACATGACATTGTTCACACACACTTAAAGGGGTTGTCCCGCGCCGAAACGTTTTTTTGTTTTTTTTCAATAACCCCCCGTTCGGCGCGAGACAAACCCGATGCAGGGGTTTAAAAAAAAAACGGATAGTACTTACCCGAATCCCCGCGCTCCGGTGACTTCTTACTTACCTTGCGAAGATGGCCGCCGGGATCTTCACCCACGGTGGACCGCAGGTCTTCTCCCATGGTGCACCGTGGGCTCTGTGCGTTCCATTGCCGATTCCACCCTCCTGATTGGCTGGAATCGGCACACGTGACGGGGCGGAGCTACGAGGAGCAGCTCTCCGGCACGAGCGGCCCCATTCAGAAGGGAGAAGACCGGACTGCGCAAGCGCGTCTAATCGGGAGATTAGACGCTGAAATTAGACGGCACCATGGAGACGGGGACGCTAGCAACGGAACAGGTAAGTGAATAACTTCTGTTTGGCTCATATTTAATGCACGATGTATATTACAAAGTGCATTAATATGGCCATACAGAAGTGTATACCCCCACTTGCTTTCGCGGGACAACCCCTTTAACACAGAACACGACTGTTCACAACTCATGTCTGGCCACCTCCACAGACATACAGAACAAGTCACTGTTCACACCAACACATAAGGTCATGCATACCACACAGAACAGGACTGCACATAGAGCACATGTCTGCCAGCTGCACATACATACGAAACATGTCACTGTTCACACCAACACACATGTCATGCATACCACATAGAACAGGAACCCCACCCAGAACTCACATGCATACAGATAGTAAACCATAGCTAATCCAAGTGTCCTCACACCAAGGGGATGGAGTGTCAGCCACCATGCTGAAATACAGAAAACAGTGTCAGGCATCACCCACCTGACACACACATAAGACATCAGACATCTGCAGGCCATACCTGTAAAGGAATGGGGAGAAACCTGCAGGTGTATGCACCTGTGCGGTCACTGTACCACATGCTACTCGATGCATGGACCCCAGCACACAAGGAGGGGAGGGACAGCAGGTGTCCAGACCGTCTTCAGAGAAGGAGAGAGAGTGACACTTCAGACAAGCATGCATAACACCAGCTTAGAGTGGGATTAACACAGAATGCAAAGACCACATAAAACAACCTGCATTCCCTCACAAGAGAAGCTGGTATTTATGTGCAGCAGACCAGAGGGGATTGGCTGGTGGAGAATACCACACCCAGCCAGCTCCATTAACCCACAGCTGAGAAGGTGTGCTCATGGAATCTCACAGAACTACAGATCCCAGAAGCACAACCTAACAATTTTATTGACTTTTGCGATAGAAAAATCATGCATTTTTATCACGGGCGGCAGCAATGCAATGCGAGATTATTCCTAAAAAAAAACATTGCTGACACCCAAAGATCGTGGGAACAAAGATGCAATTTTTGCCAAGATTTTCTCGCAGCAAAATCTCGATCGCCCAAGTGAAACTTGCCAAAGTACTTGACTTTTTTTTTTTATAAAGAGTGCACTTTTTATCAAAAAACTATTACTTTCTGCCGCTTTCATAAAATGTTGCTGTTTCTCCCAGGTGATGAAAAGCCAGTGGCCGGGAAACAGATGACAACTACAGAGGTCAGTAATTAGTAGTATAAATATGCATTAGAGAACAACAACATGCAGCTTACGACTCCCTGGGTGCTCTGGTTTTAGTCATGCAACAGCGGAAAAGCCACAGACTAAAGTATCACTGAGGTCGGCCAAAGTTATCTAAAGACTAAACAATTTTCATACTTCTGTTTTATATTGTATTCGTGCCATTTTTTGTCATAGTCCATTTGATACAGGAGCCCAACTGTAATTAAATGTTTGTTTCTGTTGCAGTAAACAAGAATTTAGTTGTACCACTGCCTCTTCCAATATTGGGATGTAGCCAATGTTCCACTCTGTTGGTCTTTGAGGTGTTGTCAATAAGCAAATAAGTGATTGAACTTATAAAACAAGCTCATGACTCAGTCAGTGCATTGATGTGGTGAGCTTAAATTTAATTAAAGTGGTCACTCCACGCAGAAACCTTTGCTTACAGTTAAATCCATCCCATAATTCTAAAAATTTTGTATCCACACATTAAAAAAATATTTCTTCGGATATTCTAGGACTAATGTTACAATAGCGCCACCTACTATTTATATCCCCAGATATTACAGGTCAAATGTTAGAATAGTGCCACTTGCTGTTTTTAACCCCAGATATTGGTTGCCGTTCGGGTGCCTTGCAGCTTGGGATCTTCTGAAGGCTCTCAGGTCTGCCATGAATGATTGCCTATTAAGACGTGTCTGTGGTTTGCAGCACTTCTTAGTAGAATGTCTGTCAAAATACAGTATACTCCGAGTTCGCAGGAGGATCCAGGATCATCCTAGGGGGGAGACCTTAACCTGGTGCTGAACCCGGAGTTGGACACGTCTTCAGGTAAGACCTCTGTTTCCCGATCAGCACTACGCTGTCTCAAAAAAAACTCTAGACACTCTACATCTGGTTGACTTGTGGAGGATCCTTCACCCGGGGGTCAGGGACTACACTTAACACTCCTCTGTTCATAACTTGTACAGTAGAATAGATGTTGCTCTTGATCTCACAGAGCCTATATTGGATTGCTCCCTGAGATGCTCCCAGGGTGATTTTATTTGGTCTGACCATGCACCAGTTTTCGGTGAACTCACTAGTTGGGGCATTCACCCAAGAGCTTTTCCTGGAAACTTAATGACAACTTACTCAACTTACTCAATGCGTGATTGACATTAAAAAAACGATTGGGGATTTTATAGAAGTCCACCAATCTGATTCCACGGGGGCCCCCAACACAATGGGAAGCGCTGAAATGCATTATCAGAGGGGTCTTGGTCGCTCACAGATCAAGGGGCAAAAAGGAAAAATTGGCTGGTTTGCCAAGCTTCTACTAAATCTGCAGAAGTTCCCAAAAGGAAGTACTTAAAGAAGAAATCTCGAAACTGAGACAGCAAATTTTGGGAATTCTTTATCAGTGTTCCCTACTTTTTAGGGACATTTCACGCAGGGGATCCTTTGAGTATGGGGATACATGTGGCAAATGGCTGACTAGAGCTCTCCATCCCAGAGTCCTTCTAACCCATATCTCTAAAATACAGACAAGTCGGCTGGGCTTTATCCACTCGACCACAGGCATTCTGGAAGAGTTCAAGAGGTAGAATGCCAAACTTTATAATATTGAGGGGGACTCACAGTCTGGTCACCAGAGGCCTACCTCTCTATTAATGCCCCAGAAAGGATGACAACTGAAGAGTCAGAGGAACTGGAGATGGACTTCTTCTCTTCCGAACTCTCAGAACTTATTAAAAACTTAAAGCTGGGCAAGAGCCCGGGGCCTGATGGTTTTACAGCCAGGTTCTATAAATTGTTTCGGGAGAAGATCCTCCCAGGTGTTGAGGGCCTTTAACGCGATGGGGCGTGGGTGTCTACTCCCGGCCAAGGCTTTGGTGGCACTCATCATGATCATCCCCAAGCCAAGCAAAGGTGCCTCGGTGTGCGGCAACTACAGACCAATTTCTCTCCTTGAGGGCTCAGTCACACGGGCGCATCGGCACCCATACACCGGCGCCAATGCGCCCGTGTGACTGAGCCAATACTGCAGAAACAAGATGGCCGTACCTGAAGACGGACGTCTCTCTGCAGCGCTGATGAAAGAACACATAACCGGCAATAAAGCCGGTCACATGTTCTTTCCTCCGGCGCTGCAGAGAGACGTCCGTCTTCAGGTACGGCCATCTGCTACCTGCAGTAACATGGGCGTCGATGCACCAGTGTGACTGAACCCTAACATAGATATCAAGGGATTTGCAAAACTGATAGCCTTGCATCTTCAAGACATTATCCCACATTTGATCCATAGAGAGCAGGTGGGTTTTGTCCCGGGCGGAGAGACAAGGGACAATACCATCAAATGCTTGTCCCGGATTGCTAGAGCCAAACACTCAAATAGTCCTCTGTGTCTCCTGGTGGTTGACGCAGACAAGGCATTCAACAGGGTTAGTTGGAACTTCCTCTCTACTACCCTGGACAAAATAGGGGTCAGACCACGAATGCAGGAGCAGATTCTGTCTCTGTATCATAACCCTACTGCCATGATCAGAGTCAATGGTGTCCTGTCGGATGCCTTCCAGATACGGAACGCTCAAAAACCAGAGATCTTGAATGTGTCGGTGCTGCAGACCGAGGCGTCACAACTTGAGAGCCAATTCCTCTTCCGTTGGAGACACTTCACCATAAAATACTTAGGAATACAATTACCTATGGATGCCTCTCATGTTTAACTTTGTAGGATTTGTCTCTGACTTGGAGAGAGATCTTAACAAGTGGAAAGCACTGTTCCTCTCTTGGAGCGGGAGAATTAACGTCCTCATGATGGATTCTCTGTGCAGGTTCCTCTACCTGTGTCAGACAGTCCCTCTGAGGCTCTCGAACATATACTTGAAGCGGCTGCGTTCCTTGGTCACAGCGTTTGTGTGGAGAGGGAGGAACCCCCGAATGTGCTTCTCCCTCCTCACAAGGGTCAAAAAGAGGGGAGGCCTGGTCCTGCCTGACTTTGCACTCTACTATAAAGCTAGCATTGCCAATTGCATATTGGATTTACTCAAGCAGGAAAGTTCCGAATTGTGGGTGGAAGCAAAACATGCTTTGGTCCCGGGGTCCTTGCGTGGCACCTTCTGGATCCCTTCCGGTGGGTGGAGGAGCTCAACGACCTCATTCCTCAGTTTGAGGAAATGAGAGTGAGAGAGAATGATGCCCGCGAGGAGTTTTGTAGAATGTCGCATGTCTGGATTTCCTTCTGGTCTTGGGAGGGATTTAAGATTTGGGTGGATACCTGCCAGATCTACGGTAAGATGAGAACCCATTGGGTCCGGCCACGACTCAGCTTGGGCATTATTTGAACAGGGGACTCATTTCGTTAGCCCAGTCGTTTTAGTTATTTTCACGTTGCTATTTTCTTTAAAGCCTAGATAGGCTTTTCGCAGGCTTTCAGAAGGCTGAGGCCTCATGTCCACGAGCACGAAAGGATTCCAGGGGAAGAATCCCGCAGCAGTTTCCAGCCGTGCCAGCAGACATGAGGCCAAAAAATACATTTACTCACCTGTCCAAACGCTGCACGGGTCTCCTCCGTCGCCGCCGGATCTTCTTCCTTCTGCACGGCGGATGCACTCGAGATGCCAGCGGTGTGCCGTGCACATGTGCCATGCGACATGCTTTCCCTCTCCCGCGGAACGGACGCAGTGCCAGCTGTGTCTGTGCCGCGGCGCGGACGGCTTCTGCTAACTTCACTGGAAGCCGTCCGTGCGGGAAAACTGCAAAAAATGTGGCAGGCTGTAGTTGCTGTATTTAATTACCTGTGGGTGCCTAATGATTCCCTATGGGCGCGAATGGCACACGTGGGAGACCCACGCAGATCTTTAATTTCCATTTTCCCTGTGGCTATGAGGCCTAAATGTAATTCTTTCACGTTTGTAAGTGATTTCATATTACATATCTAGAATGTCTGCTAAAACTTGAACATGGGATAAAAATCTTTTGAACCGAAAACACAGTATACTCCAATACTATCGCAAGTTCAAGTCCTCTATGGGGCTTTAAAAAAATGTTACAAGAAGTAAAATGAAAACTTTTCAATTATTACAAAAATTAAAATAGTTAAAAAAGAACATTTTCCCAATTCTTACATAAAAAATGTAAATCAAAATTGGTATTACTACATCCGTAAAATTCCAGATGATTAAAATATCACATTAGTAATCCCGCTAGGTGAACACCGTCATTAAAGAAAAAAACGACAATAGAATTGTGTCTTTTTGGTCACCCCATTTTTGAATAAAAAGCGATCAAAAAGTTGTATGTCTCGAAATGATACCAATAGAAACTACTGCTCGCCTAGCAAAAGACAAGCCCTCACACCAGCCCTTCGACAGAAATCTAATGTTATGGGGGTCAGAAGGTGGGGGCTAAGTAATTATATGTTTAAAAAAAATAAATTACCTTTTTATGTATGTAGTGCAATAAAAAACTATATAAATTTGGTATCACCATAATTGCACTGACCTGCAGAACAAAGACACCATGCATTTTTACTGCACCACAAATTCTATAAAAATAAACCCCCCAAAAGGTGCCATTACATTTTTTTTTAATTTTGTCCCACTTTTTTATGCTTTCCAATACATTATGTGGTACATTAAAGGGGTTGTCTCGCGGCAGCAAGTGGGGGTATACACTTCCGTATGGCCATATTAATGCACTTTGTAATATACATCGTGCATTAAATATGAGCCATACAGAAGTTATTCACTTACCTGCTCCGTTGCTAGCGTCCTCGTCTCCATGGTTCCGTCTAATTTCGCTGGCGGCTTGCTTTTTTAGACGCGCTTGCGCAGTCCGGTCTTCTGCTCTGAGCACGAGCCGCTTCAGCGTGCTCGCCGCTACAGCTCTTCTGCGCATGCGCAGACGAGCTGTCACTGCTCGGGAGCGCGCTGGAGCGGCCATTCTGTACCATCCTCTGTTAGAGGAAGGTGCAGAAACTTGAGCCGCCCAGCAGCCCAGCCGAGAAGCCGCCCAGCCGTGCCGAGAAGCCGCCCAGCCGTGCCGAGAAGCCGCCCAGCCGCCCAGGTAATTGATGGGTGACGGACTGACGGGGGTGACGAGTGACGGACTGCTGCTGTGGCCCCGGGGCCTACCGCTGGGCCCCGGAGCCTACCGCTGGGCCCCGGGGCCTATCGCTGTGGCCCCGGAGCCTACCGCTGGGCCCCGGGGCCTAACGCTTGGGCCAGGGGCCTAGCGCTGGGGAGCCGGGGCCTAGCGCTGGGGGGAACGGGGCCTAGTGCGGGGGAGCCGGGGCCTAGCGTGGGGGAGCCGAGGCCTAGCGTTGGTTACCTGCTGCCTGGCGGTGGGTGACTGTGGCCCAAGAGCGTGTGCCGTGGTCGGCGGCCGCGGTGGGTCCGGTCGGCGGCTGCGGGGCGTCTGGATGTGAGGGAGACACAGCTGGTAGCGTCTCGGGAGCGCGCACGTTGGGCTACAGCAAGCGACGGGAAAAGAGCCGGCGGCCATCTTGGGGAAACTTTTTATAAGTTGCTGAAACGCTGGAACTGTAAGTAGAAACCGGCTAGAAAAGTCATTTACAGGGGGGCTTAGTAATGTATGCTTAATAAGGGGGACTGGGCAAAAAAAAAATTCACTGCATCCTCGAGACAACCCATTTAAATTGTACCATTGAAGAATATAACTCATCCCATAAAAACACAAGCCCCCTTGTATTTAGGTCGCCAAAACATTTTTAAATTTTTTTTTAAGTGGGGAGGAAAAAAATGAAAACAAATACAACAAAAAGGACTGCAGAAGGAAGGGGTTAACTTCTGTTTTGATACTTTTTTTTCTTAGTATGTGGACTTCAGCTGGAATCCTCTAGCAGACCCCAGCTTTACATACAGTGACAAGAATTTAATTCAACAAATCCGGTTTGGAAGTGACCCCTGTGTGCGCGAGTTCTTTAAGTTACTTGCTCTGTGCCACACAGTAATGGTGGACAAGACAGAAGGTAAGTACTAATACCACTTCATTCATTGCTTTCTTGTTTATCCTAAGGAACTGGAAGCAAAATTCAGATGGCATAGCAAGTCAGTATCTAATATATATATATATATATATATATATATATATATATATATATATATATATATATATATTATATATATATATATATATATATTATATATATAAAATATGCCTTAGCGGGTCCTGTGTCGTTTTTAACTGAAATACTGCCACCATGTGGTTGGATGGCCACATGACATGCTAAGGCTATTATATATATGGGTTCTTTATTCAGCACCCACATCGAAGTGCTGTACAGGGATGTAGAGTGTGATGTGTGTGATACCAAGCGGGGGCTGCTCACTGGCTTCTGTGCCCAACTGTTACTGCTATATTCAGCGACCACATCGAAACGCTGTACAGGAAGGTACAGCATGATGGGGGTGCTAGCAAGCACAAGGGAGTCCATACTTACCGTAGCAGCTCCTGTGCCAAGCGATTCCTACTGTCATTGTCCATGGACAAAAACTCTGCACTGAATGCACTTTCTATTACAGTCACTGTCCTGGGACGGGATGTCTACTAGTAAGTGTCATGTGCATTCAGAAGGGTGGCTTTGAGGATGGTAATGCTATAGCAGAGCCTGCCCATTAATGTAATGTAGTATAGGAGATCAATCTAAAATGAGTAATTGCTTGATCATCACTTGTAACCTCTGGATGTGATTTTCTTTTTTACCAGTGATGATATCTATGTATGTCAGATGCCTTCATTACGAACTAGAAGAAGGCATTGGTACATACTGTTGCTGCAGTACTGGTCTTGTACACACTATACTCTACAAAGTCTAGAAATTGTGGTAGTGGACAGCTTAAGCCAATGGCCCATTCTTGGTTTATCCTGGTCAATCCAAAATGCTTAGTATAATCAGCCCTCTCCCACAAGTTATCACCCTTTTATGAACCTTCCTTAGTGAACTTATTTCAGGAAAATACATCAGGTTTTGATTATGTACAGTAGTAAAACCTAGTAAAGTAATAGCATATTATTGCATAAAAGTGGTTTATTTCCTACTTTTAGATATGAGCTGGAGCGATGGACCATTCCTTTTCACCCAAGTGTCCGACTGTTCAACCAGGTCTACTGATGAATAGCATAGAGGGTGATTTAGAACAGGAATAGGCAATCTTGATGAGGTCAAGGTCTCTAATTATAGAGAAGGTCCTTAAAAAGGTTATCCACATTGGACAATCTCTACATTTTAGAAAGGCCCTTCGATAATAAGCTGAGCACTAAGCATCCTCCTGCTGCGGTTTCCATCGATTAACTGTAGTCTGTGGGGAAATGTAGTAAGTGTTACATTTTCCTGCAGCACCTCCACAGGGGAAATGAAGTATTACACAGTGCCTATTCATAGCAATGGGTTCTCTGTATAATGCAGGGCAGGACAGGTCCTCCAGAGTGAGAGATGCTCTTTATAACCGCTTTCAACTCTAGCCAATAGATGAGGTTCTTGAACAGAGTACCCCCTCTTTTAACTCGGGGTGTATGAGAATGCATTTTATGAACTTGATAACCCCTTTCAGATCTACCATTTCACATAGAAGTCACCATGTTTAGGTCACAAACACTACTAGTTACCATCCTAGGATGTAGAGTTTTTATTTCCGACTCCATATAGCTGATTTTCAGTTTGTTAATGCAAATATGGAAATTCTATCATGGTTCATGGACAAGGACTAAGGGCAACCAGGTACTGTCGTACAATCCTTATAGGGACTGTCTCATGAGGATAACCTCTTTGTGAAAAGACGCCAGTGCAGAGATAAACTGATTGTTCTGGGTCTCTCACCCCAAGCGTTTACACCCTAGCATATATTTCCCCTAAATGGGGAAAATTGGCTTCTACCTCAGTTTTTTTTTGCCTTCCTCTGGATGAACATAGGGGGGAGGGGGGTTTAGGCTGAACTGGATGAACATATTCCTTTTTTCGGCCTAACATACTATGCTACATTGAGTAGAGATCCATGTAAAGCATGAATGCGCTGCATCCACCAGGTCAGGATAATGCTGCTCTCTGTTCTCGCAAATAGTGGAGGGTCTACAGTGACGAAACCCTCTCTAAGAAAACTACTTGCCCTAATAGAGTATATAGATAGGGATCTATATCATGAGGTAACCACTTTAAGGTTACAGTTATCCTGTCCGGTTGCTTCCCAAGTCTTGTATGCTCCAAACAATGTATGATCCATAGCAATTCAGCAGATCTAAAAGAAGCGGCCACTTTAATGTATGTACCTACAGGAGAATGACACCTCCACGTAGCAAGATCATAACTAATCCACCTAACCTATGTCTATGTTATATTTACTGTAGGAGGTGAACTGTGCTATGAAGCAGCCTCTCCCGATGAAGGTGCCCTGGTAACAGCTGCTAGAAATTTTGGCTTTGTCTTTCTTTCGAGAACCCAAAGTACGATCACCATCAATGAGCTTGGGAAAGAAGTGACTTATGAACGACTGGCAATCCTTGACTTCAACAGTGATAGAAAACGCATGTCTATCATAGGTAAGACTTACAGGTGACCAGGTCAGGTCAGAACACATTCAGCAGTGGATGTACACTGAATGACCACTTTATTAGAGCCCCCATCTAGTAATGTGTTGGACCTCCTTTGGCCTTCAGAATTGCAGCAATTCATCATGGTGTAGATTCCATCAAATGTTGAAATTGTTCTGCAGGAATATTGTCCCCCTCCATCTAATGCCGCAAATTAGATGGAGAGGGTCAGCAATTCATGCCACTGATGCCAAGTTCTGACCTCCCATCAACACAGTCCAACAAAAATCTGCATTCATATAGCCCATATTTTTGACCACTATAGTCTCACCTCAGATGATAATAATAATAATTTTTATTTATATAGCACCAACATATTCTGCAGTGCTTACAAAATACAGGGAATAGAAACAAAACCAGTTACATGTAGTAATCAATTAACGGAGACAGTAGGGGTGAGGGTCGTGCTCCAACGAGCTTACATACCACAAGTAATGGGGTGATACAGAAGGGAAAGGGGCTGGAGATGTGCATGGTATGGAGAGGTGGAGAGCGTAGGGTTGCTATACACACAGACAATGGTCAGGCCGTAGTGGCTGAATTGGTATGACTGCAGGAGCGGTTGATTACGGCTAGCAGGAACTGCAGTCAGTAGGACAGGGAGCATGTTATCAGGCAGAGTACAGAGGGGTTTGGTTTAGGGGATATGGTATGCCTCCCTGAAGAGGTGCCTTATTAGAGCACACCTGAAGTTGTGTGAGTCCGGGATTACCCAGATAGTTTTGGGTAGCGTATTCCAGAGCACTGGTGCTGCTCTGGAGAAGTCTTGGAGGCGGAAGTGAGAGGTTCAAATTAAAGGGGCACTTAATCTGATTTTGTTAGAAGAGTGGAGGGCGAGGTCTGGGTGGGGGACTGAGATGAGGGATGCAATACAGGGCGGATACAAGATGAATGTTTTTAACCTGCGTATTACTCGCATAATTTTAGCACGCATAATATGTAGTATGCAACAAATACACGTATAACATGCGTATTTACTGCACATTTCATGCACCAGATTATAATGATGCGTATTATGCACCAAAATAAGTCATGCTGCTTTCTTTTTTCATGTGTGTAGGACGCAGGTCTGACTGGGCTTTTAGCACTGCATATTATGCACTGGAAAATATGCGCATAATACGCAACCTAAATGCAGTCCTGTGAGTGAGTCCTTGGCCAGCAATGGTGTTGGAACTGACTGTCAGCTGTTATAGCCAATCTGTGCTAAGGAACAGCATGTTGTGCATTTGGACACATTAGTTGGAGCACCAGTGTTGTATTCAGCTGCAATTTGCTTGACTGTATAGCACCTGTTGATCAGAATGATTTTTACACCCTCCTCTGAACCCTTTCATTGTTGGGTTGTCTCTGACCACAGGATCCCCTTTCATTGCATATTTTCCTTCAATCACACCATTCTCTGTATACTCTCCACACCACCGAACGAGAAAGCCCCACATGGTTGGCGGTGACATCCTGGCACCGGCTAGTCGAGCACCGATGACCCGGCCACGTTGGAAGTCACTCAGATTGCTGGATTTTGCCATCTAATGTGGATTCACACTGAAACTGATCCACAGAAAACTTGTCATGTGATTTTATGCTGCACTCCGGGGTCACGGCTCTAATTTCCATACAGGGAAGCTCGAATCGTAAGAGACACGGGGTTTGCAATAAAGTGGCCAGTCAATGTGTATCCCAAAGGTACTGGGAAAAATATTTTTATGACATGGAGAGAAGAACGCTGCTCAATCATCTATTCTCAACTGCTCTTTTATCCAAAACTAAAAGAAAATTCTCTTCATTTTAGTCCGGGATCCCAACGGAAACATAAAACTTTATTGCAAGGGGGCTGACATGGTCATTTATCATCGTCTACATCCAAACAACCCTATCAAAGAGGAGACTCAGGAGGCGTTAGACGTAAGTTGATGTGAAATAGTAGACCTGGACAATGTTGACCAGGGATGAACCTGTCAGGGAGGTCTGAAGACTCCATTATGAACTGAGGCTCCACCAAGTGCTATTCCTAAATTCAACATCAACTTATGGAGGATGTATTGTTGATGTTATAGGTGGGGTTACCTCTTCATAGGCTGTTGGATATATTGGTTGGAGATTCAGTAGCAGATGGGATGCTTTCACTCGAAGCCATAGTCTAGTTGTCCTGCTCCATTGTACTTGATGGCAGCCATGTTAAAATTGACTCATTCTAGCCTTGCATTATTAATCGATATACTTTTCTCTGCATTATAATAATAATAATCTTTATTTGTATGGTGCCAACATATTCCGCAGCGCTTACAATGACAGGGGGAAATACGGAAAGACAAAAGTACAAAAATTACAGAACCACGGTTACAATAGGAAACAATAGGGGTGAGGGTCCTGCTCCAATGAGCTTACATACTACAAGTAATGGGGTGATACAGAAGGTAAAGGGGCTGGAGATGTGCACAGTATGGCGAGGTGGAGAGCGAGGGATGCTATACACATAGACAATGGTCAGACGTTCAGCCGTGTGACGGCAGGATCTGTATGACTGCAAGGGCAGTTGATGGCGGCTGCAGGGATTGCAGCCAATAGGTCAGGGGACATATTATCAGGCAGCGTACAGAGGGGTTTCTTTAGGGATGTAGTATGCCTCCCTGAAGGGGTATGTTTTTAGAGCACGGCTGAAGTTTTTCAAGTCCTGGATTGCCCGGGTAGCCTTTGGTAGTGCGTTCCAAAGGACTGGTGCTGCTCTGGAGAAGTCTTGGAGGCGGCAATAAGAGGTTCAAATTAGAGGGGCGCGCAGTCCGGTTTCGTTAGCAGAGCGGAGAGCCTGGGCTGGGTGAGGGATTGAGATGAGGGAGGCAATGTAGGGGGCGCTGCGCTGTGGAGGGCTTTATGGATGAAGGTAGTCAATTTAAATTGAATTCTGTATTGAACAGGCAGCCAGTGCAGTGACCGGCACAGGGCAGAGGCGTCCGAGTAGCGGACGGACAGAAAGATGAGCCTGGCTGCCGCATTCAGGATCGATTGGAGAGGGAAGAGTCTGGTGCAGGGGTGGGGGCGATCAGCAAGGAGTTGCAATAATCGAGGCGGGAGTCGATGAGGGCAACAGTGAGTGTTTTTAGCATGTCCACCTTGAGAAAAGGGCAGATTCTTATGATGTTCTTGAGGTGCAGCTGACATGTTCAGGCCAGAGATTGGATGTAGGAGGTAAAGGAGAGATCAACGTTGAATATGACCCCAAGGCAGCGAGCATGCTCTCTGGGAGTTATGGTGGCACCACACACTGAGATGGAGATGTCAGGATGAGGTCGGTTAGTGGAGGGTGGAAATACCAGTAAGTCAGATTTAGAGATGTTTAGTTTTAGGTAGAGAGAGGACATAGTGTTAGGGACAGCGGACAGACAGTCGGTGATGTTTTGAAGAAAAGGTGCAGAGATGTCACGGGAAGAGGTGTATAGCTGGGTGTCGTCAGCGTAGCGGTGGTATTGGAGGCCAAATCTCCTGATGGTTTGCCCAATAGGAGCTGTGTAGATGGAGAAAAGGAGGGGGCCGAGGACCGAGCCCTGAAGGACCCCAACAGCAAGGGGAAGAGAAGGGGAGGTAGAGCCAGCAAAGGAGACGCTGAAGGAGCTGATAGGTCTGATAGGTAGGAGGAGAACCAGGAGAGAGCAGTGTCCTTTAGGCCGATGGAGCGAAGCATACTGAGGAGGAGTTTTTGGTCAACAGTGTCAAATGCTGCAGAGAGGTCAAGGAGGATCAGTAGGGAGTGATCGCCCCTCAATCTGGCTGTCAGGAGGTCGCTTGACACCCTTGTAAGGGCAGTTTCTGTTGAGTGTAGGGGTCGGAAGCCAGACTGAAGGGGGCATTAGAAGTTGTACTGGTATAAATTACTCTCAAAGGTGTTCTACATCATGACATTAGCTTACTGTTGACTTTTGGCATCAGGTATTCGCCAATGAGACTCTAAGGACCCTATGCCTTTGCTACAAGGATATCAGCGAGGCAGACTTTGAAATATGGAATAAAAAGTACCATCAAGCGTGTGTGGCCATAGACAACCGCGATGAAGCTCTGGATAAAGTGTATGAAGAGATAGAGACTGACCTAGTGGTATGTTACTTGTAAAATGCATCAACTTTACCTCTTTGAGCATTTCTCACCCTTCTTAGGCCTTTTTCTGCATCTGCTCTGTTGTGCCCATGTCCACCGGCAGCAGATGCTTTTAATAGACCATGGAGAAGGCCATAAATGTTAGGCTATGGCTACTTCGCTCAATTTTTTTTAACAGATATGGTAGAAAGTGGTCCTAGAAGTTGAGAGTAGAAAATTCATGACTATACGTCTAAATTGGTATGATATTTCCTCGTACCATGTAAAATTTTCTGGGCACCCACAACTTCTCCCACTGATAGCCATTCACGGTTCTGCATTAAGATATTGAGTGATGGCACAACACCTAGTAGCACATGTCTATACTGCGACATTATCTGATCTTCTGTTATTCTACTGCCATGCTATCATCCTAATACCAGTGACTTCTAGAAGTGACCCTCTGATCGTCACTAGAGCTCTATACAAATGTCTACTTGGATTTGTAGTAGTTAATATTGTTTTTCATGTGTTTTTGTAGCTTTTAGGAGCTACAGCTATTGAGGACAAGTTGCAGGATGGCGTACCTCAGACAATCTATACATTAGCTAAAGCAGATATAAAGATCTGGGTCCTGACAGGAGACAAGAAAGGTAAGTGTGCCATAGGAAACCCTAATATGCATACACAAATAAAGCCTTGCTACACATTATCATGCAGTGTAGCCAGAGGCGTAACCTGAAGCTTCTGGGCCTCAATGCAAAATCCTCCTGCCTGAGGAAGCATCTTAAGAGGATCTGAAAGCTTGCAGTAACATCATGCATTTTTGTTAGCAATTATAAGGTATCAGATCTACAAGATTACTTGGTTTCTCATACTGAGAACAATCACTTAATGCAAAATCTGTAACAGGGAGCCCAAATATAATGCTTTATTCATAATACTAGGCTGTCTAAATGGAGAATAGAGGCTTTATGGACCCCCTAAGGCTCGTGGGCCCGGGTGCAACCACATCCTCTGCATCCTTTGTAGTTATGCCCCTGTTAAAAGTCTATTGTACTAATTTCCTTTAGTCAGCAGATGATCTTCTGTTATGGTGAAACCGCTGGAAATGTTAATGCATATCACTTATATATATTATTTATTTCAGAAACTGCTGAAAACATTGGTTTTGCATGTAAGCTCCTAACGGATGACTCTGTAATCACCTATGGAGAAGAAGTCAAGTAAGTGCTGGAGATTATACTCTATATAAGGGACGATACATACACTGAATGATCATTTTATTAGAAACCCCCATCTAATAGTGCATTGGACCTCCATTGGCCTTCAGAAATTTGTGGTGACATAGATTCCACTAGAAGTTAAAATCGTTCTGCAGGAATATCGGCCTCTGCGGACAGGAAGCTTCTTATAGTTGCCACAAATTAGAGGGAGGTGCTGACATGTTCTGACCAGCTGACAGGAAGGGGTCATCGATTCATGCTACTTGCTTCAAATTCTCACCCCCCCCCCCCCCCCCCCATCAGCACGGTGCACCAGAAATTGAGACTCATCTGACCAAGTGATGTTTTTTCACTGGTCAGTTATAAAATGTTTGTGCTCTTTTACACATTGGAGTCTCAACTTTCTCTTAGATACAATGGTGCTGGAACTGTTCATCTGCTGTTACAGCCCATCGGTGCCAAGCAATGACGAGTTATGTGTTCGGATGCGTTAGCTGAAGCACCAGTATTGTATTTGACTGCAAATTTCTTGACTGTACAGTGTCTGTTCATGAGAATGATTCCTAATATTCTCCTCTGATCCCTTTCATCGACTAATTGACTCCATCCACAGGATGAAACTGAAAGGGAGGAGACACAGATTAGATATTAGAGAAAAACTTTCTGACAGTGAGGGTGATCAATGAGTGGAACAGGTTACCACGGGAGGTGGTGAGTTCTCCTTCAATGGAAGTGTTCAAACAAAGGCTGGACAAATATCTGTCTGGGATGATTTAGTAAATCTTGCACTGAGCAGGGGGTTGTACCAGATGACCCTGGAGGTCCCTTCCAACTCCACCATTCTTTGATTCTATCCCCTTTCACTGGATGTTTTTTCTCAATCACACTAGTCTCAGTATACTCTCCAGACCTTTACATGAGAAAACCCTACAAAGTTGGCCATGAAACCTGGCCTTGGCTAGTCTAGCACTGATGATCAGCCTCGTTGGAAATCACTCAGATGGCTGGATTTTCCAATCCAATGTGGTTTCACACAGAAACTGATCCACTGAAAACTTGTCATGTGATTTTATCCTGCACTCTGGAGTCACAGATCAGATTTCCATACAGGGAAGCTCCAATTGTGAAAGAGTCAGAGGCTCTTTAAAGGGACTGATCAGTGTATATTTATATATATTTATAAGTATAAGAAAATCGTGTTAGTCTAATATTAATGGGAGCTGAAAATCTCAGATAATCATACCCCCGTAGAAATTTGTTAAGACAAACTAAAAATTAAAACATTTAAACTTGTGGACTCTGGCGCAACTCTTTCAACCAAGAAGATTGTTAAAACAACAGAATTAACCCAATTCTTCTTAATCGATTTAATTGTAAGCAGCCAGTATTGACGCATTTTGGGGACACATCCCCTTCCTCAGAAATGGCAGGGTGAAGTGCATAAAATATAAGGAACTGAGTTCTTGCTGCACTTTGGAAAGAGGAATAACAGATTATTTCAATTGCTTCAACAATCTTCTTGGTCAAAAGAGTTGCGCCTTGAGTCCATATATTTTAATTTTCTGCAAGTTACATTATTACACCTCGTTATATACTATGTCGAAACGTGGACAGGTAGCACCTTATTTTCCAAAAAAGAGAACATTTTTAAGTTTATACTCCTACCAGAAGTCGCTCCACCCATTTCTCCTTCTCTTTGAACTTAGACAAAACTCCAGTTTTGACAATATAACCACAGTCCCACCTATACAGGGGGGTATCACACAGCATTGAAGCTGCAAGTTAGGGGTGATACAGACATGGCATTGAAAGCCAAGCAGTTCAAGCTACACTGCTATATATAGAGAATATATAATGTGTGACTATATATCCTTTATCTGTTTATCCAGCACCCTAATACAGAAAAGAATTGATCTCCAAAAGTCTAGCATAGACCGTGATGAACTGAATAGGAACAGCGAGTCTAATAAAAAACGGACACTAATCATTACTGGATCCTGGCTGGTAAGTAGACTTGGAGCAGTGTTAGGGTTTCGGTCATAATTCCGTCTCTCTTCTCCATTTTTGGTGCAGAGAAACGGAATTAAAACGGAAATAAACAGATCTGTATTGTTTCCCTCTGATGTCAATGTTTAAGAAAAAAAAAAAATGGAAGGTATAAAGCACCATTGCCCGGACTCCCGTTCCCTCACCCTTGAGTCCCATAAAGCAGTTTAAAAGGCAGAAAGGTGGTAACAGGTTCCCTTTAATGGTGTTGCTTCTTTAATTCTCCAAGGAGGCTCTCTAATCTGTTTGCTTCCTACGCTCATCTTCCCTGTTTTTCCCTGGCACAAGTTTCGATAAATCTTCCCATTTGAGTTCTCTTCTTTGATACTTATAAAACAGAATGAAATCTTACTTGAGAAGAAAAGAAAGAAAAGACACCTGAAGCTGAAACTCCCAAGGACGAACGAACAGAAACAGCAAGACATACGGGAGAAAAGCAAAGCCGACGCCTTAAAGGAAGTAAGACAAAAGAACTTTGTGGACCTGGCCTGTGAGTGCAAATCCATCATCTGCTGTAGAGTCACTCCAAAACAGAAAGCCATGGTGGTTGACTTGGTGAAGAAGTACAAGAAGGCCGTCACGTTGTCCATCGGGGACGGCGCTAATGACGTCAGCATGATAAAAAGTAAGAGCCGTCAACTTGTAAGAGGGTAATGGGAAGGTCATTTATACAAACTATGAAGAGATGTTGATTGTTCTAAATAAGAGTATGTTACTTTAAACAAAATATTTAGTATTGGGTCAGTTGGGAAGGGACATAGTATGGGAGTCTGGCAAGTGTGTAAGATAAAAAATAAGTGAGTGTGCGGCATGGTAGGAGAAAAGAGAGGAAGCTGCTGAGAGTAAAGGGTCTGAGGGTTATAAAACACAACTGTGCATCGAGATTTACCCCCGTGGTGGTGGAATACAAGACTAAAGGCCCATTAAAACGCAAAGATAATCGGTCAAAAGCGATTGTTTTGCATAAACTGCTAATGGACACTAATGTCCATTAGCGGCTTACCACCTTCATTTGCATGTAAATGAGCCTCCCAGAGCTGTAATCAGAGAACAGTAGGTGGTCTGTTCTCTGCATTCAGCTCCTTTGTTCTGCCTTGGGACTGCTAGCTGAATACAATGTAATCAGTGCTCCAGTGGAGAATACAGTACCATGGACAGCAAATACAGCATGCGGTCTGTGTTATCTTCCTTCTCGATGAACGATGGATTTTTTTTTTTATTCTTTATTTCTCGTTTTCAGTTTAAATACAGTTAACATTAGTCATAATCCAGGAATGTTTGCATACTGCTGTAAGGTACATACAAAGCCTTATTCCCGACAGTCGGTTTTGAACAGTAATAGGAAGGAGTTTAACCTCCTTCCCAACTCTAGACATTATTTAGATTTTAAGTGGGTGTATGGTTAAACTCAATACTTAAGACCGTCTAATATTTAGTTTGGAACTTTGGGATTTACAAACCCCGCTTCAAATTCTTATAAACACGAAATATAACTTGAACGATGGATCTTATACTTACCTAAAAATCGTTGTTCAGCCGAAGAGTGAAAGATGGAAGCGTATACACACAACGATTATTGCTTTAACGGCTTTTAAGCGACAATCATTGCATGTAAATGGGCCTTTATGGAATCCTGGTGATTTACTGCAATGAGAGGGTGCTCTGTTGTGTCCACCGCCGGCTTTCCAAGTTGTGTACCAGCGAGCACTATCATCTAGGCTCTGTTGTACTTGTTTTGGTTAATTAAAGCATCTCAAAAAGCTAGGCAACTATGGTCATCCTATATCCCGGTAGTGCACTCCAGCTACTGTTTGTCTGCAGCAGTAGGGCCCATACTCCCTACATGTTGTGAGAGATCCTGGGGGCCGGACTGAGGTCTTCCCAGTAATCCAAAACGGTGTCTGAATCAACATGGAGGCTACCCATCGGACCCTTTCGGGTGACCATTGTACTTTTGCCTTCAAACATGTCCCAGTTCCAGCCATACCAGTTCAGGAGAGGGCCAGGTGTGGAAATAGGTCCTGTTGGTGGCCAAAGTCTCCGTAGAAAGCTAGAATATGGCTCTGGAGCCAATATATTAACTCGCAATAATAACTTTTATTAAACGTTAAACAATTAAACAGTCTGAACCTGTACCTGGGCTGACTAAGTTTGGCGCAACTTAACCAATCCAATGAATTCATGTTGCCAGTGAGTGTCTCCGCAGTCATTATCCATTAATTGGGATCAAGCAGAGCTCTTACCCGGTTTCCAAGGCTACAAAGTCTTCTTTCAAATTTATGGATGTAGACTGGAAGAAGGGAAGGGAACAAGGAAGCCATAGTCGTTGGAGCTATCCTGATGAAGTCCCCTCTATTTGGGCTCCCAGGCTTAAAGGGGATTTCCTAAAAATGTCTTTTATCACATATCCATAGAATAGGTGGGAAAAAAAATGAACAACGGGGATTTAATTGATGAGCCTCCTAACCAATGCCAAGAACATGAATCCAGTGTCCTCGTCACCTTCTCACTGAAGGCTATCTGCACATCACCATCGGCAGTGAGGAAGGGATTGAATTGAGTGGCAGTTGCGCATGTGACGAGAAGAGGGGAACACGGTATTCCCCTTCTCCTGATCAGTTGGGGCCTCAGTGGTGAGACCCACATCAATCAGACTATAGATAGGTGGTAAAGGTCGATTTTGTAAATACCCATTTAATCTCACTGGCCGGACCTCAGACATTTGCTCTCTGCCTTCTTCCATGGACTGGCCCTCTTTCAGGGTCTCTACCACTATTCATGAATATTCAGTCTACGCTGAAGTCTTTGCCATGACTGTGTTCTGCTGCCCTTCACTGTACACTACTCCAGCCCACTCATAATGGGATTGGTATATATGTAGAGGGGTGCCTTCATGTTGTCTGTGAGGAAAACTTGCTGGCCACACAGTTGCCTTGTCATAAATTTCAGTAGACTGTTAGCCAGCAAAGAACTGTGTTTCCAGATCTTTACTTCTTTCTTCACTGCTCATCATGTGGACCCCACAAGTGTGACCTCTGACCAGCTCACTGCATGTCCTACATAGTGTTGGGATGTCTGGAGCCCAATGGTCCTGCAGGGGCAACTCGCACTATAACCCTGTGCGGCCACTTGCTGCACCCACTTCCAGCGCTGCCTGTCTGGCTAATATTTGGACTCATCTTCATATATATCACTTCTGGGACACATGGGTATCTTCATTGACCCTACAGAAGCCTCTGGCCGTACTCTATCTGACCTACATGTGTCACCGCCATTACAATATTTTGTTTAAGCCATTGCACATATACCTTATTTATATTTCACATACATTTTCCGCTCTATTATATGTCAGAAGAGTGCCAATGGATCCCAGCAACCAGTACAGTTTTTGTGCTTCATGATCTCTTTGTACTTCTTTCTACTTTCTTTTTTTTTCTTCCTTGCAGCAGCCCATATAGGAGTCGGTATAAGTGGACAGGAGGGGATGCAGGCCGTGATGTCCAGTGACTACTCTTTTGCCCAGTTCCGATACCTCCAGAGGCTTCTTCTGGTCCATGGTCGCTGGTCGTACATCCGTATGTGCAAGTTTCTAAGTTACTTCTTCTACAAGAACTTTGCCTACACACTTGTGCACTTTTGGTATGCCTTCTTCAATGGATACTCTGGTCAGGTAATGTGGAAAAATGATTTCTACCAACATTTGCGTTAACAGAAATTTCCCACCAAAAATGTATGAAAGCTGGGGGTCCAACCGCTGGGACCCACATGGCCATGAGAACAGTACACTCACAAGTCCGCTAAGTGAAAGGAGCGGTGGTGCACGTGCGAGACCACATTTCCACTGACTGTCTATGGAGATAGCCAAGTGCAACGCTCAGCTATGTCCATTAGTCCCATAAAAGGGAATGAAGTGGTGGTCAGACTGGAGCACCACTGCTCCATTCACCCAGCGGACTTGGTGGTGCCCCGTTCCCATGATCCCTAGATCTCTAGGAGTCCCAGCGATCAAATATTTAGCACCTATCTGGTGGATAGGTGACAAATGTTTTGGAGGGATAACCATTTTAGACATATGTCACAGAGTTGCGGGTTGGCTTTGAAGCAGGCTTAGGAGGGGAGCGGAGACCCCGATACACCCGGCAGTTGCCAGCTGTGTCTGACAGCTGACACCCACCGCAAAGAGCTGTGATCAAAGGTAGCTCCAATCATAGCTGTTTGACAGCGCTGCTAATCTTGAGCATGGCATGTAGAGTGTCAGCTGGAGGGGAAGGTCCTCCCTCTCCGACTCACCATCTTCCCTATATAATGTGTTTGCAATGTGCCGATAGTTGTCATGGTAGCACAGGACTCAGACTTCTTGGCATATCATGTACTTAATCATATTAAGCTTCCCCCCCCCTCCCCGTGTGACCTGTGGCAGGGCTTAAATACTGAAGTATTGTGATCGAACAATCACAATTTCAAGTCCCCTAAGGGAATAAAAAAATATATATATAACTGGTTTATCGCATGGATGCTGCAAGAGCAAAAACATAGAGAGGAAAATGAAACATTTGCATTTTTTCCATTTCACCCCGCTAAACCCCTTAAGGACCAGACACTTTTTAGGGATTTTACCCATGTGGTGCTTTAACTGTCCTATTTTTTCCTTCAGCTACCAAAATTATTTTTGCTGTGTTTTTTTTTCCGTAACATATGAGGCTATTTTTTAAATATCTTTTTCACTGACTTTTTTTCTTTTTTTTAGTATTATTGGGGGTAAAAAGCTACAAAAAAGTGATTTTTTTTTTTAACATTTATATTTATTTTTTCTTAAACTAGTATATCTACGTTAAAATAAAGTAAAGGAATGGGTTCCTCATTTTGTTTTTGGATGTTTTGATATATAATATGACCGTGAGCAATCAGCCTGGTAGGGCTGGATGGGGTTTGACAGAGGGACTCCCTTCTTTTTGTCAGAGTTTGTGATTAGTATTGTACTGTTACCATGATAGTATATGTGGGAGCTAATGACACAGATGTAAGTACTTTTGCCAGAAGGAGTTAAGATTCATATGTAGTTTGCATATTAATTATATGTTATTGCTTATTTTTCTCGTTGTCAGACTGTCTTTGACGATGTGTTCATATCGCTCTACAACCTCTTGTATTCCAGTCTTCCCATAATTGTTATTGGACTGAAAGACCAGGTAAGTAATAGGGATTACATGATGCTGAGTAGACATGACAGAAGATATTATCAGGGGGGTCCCATTGCTGATACGACCCCTAACAATCACTAGAATTCATTGTCCTTTGTCATTCATTGTCAACCTCTGCAGCCATTATTGCTACAGGGTATATCACTCCAAAGCATTTGCAGAACAGATGGGGGTCTCAGCACTGTCGTTAACATCTTCCCAACATATGCCGTACATGTACAGCAGATATCAAATCTTATTGTATAAGAGCATGATATATACGCAGCTCGTGTCGGCTGTCTTTGACAACTGACACACAGCCGTAACAGCGGAGATCTGATATAACTACAATCCCCTCTGGTAACCCTACAGATGCCACTGTTAGTTCTAACTGCAGTATTTAAAAAGGCACAACAGAGGAAGGGAGCTTACTTTGTCATTCAAACAGCCCCCAACAGAACAGGATCATGGGTTGCTGTTCAGTTAACATGGATTTCTGCGGCCTTGTGAAGGCCCCAGGGCCTGCCATGGATTTCTGCCTATTAAGCCCTGCCTATGGCTGGGCTTAATAGAATGCCTGGGAAACTAGGATATACTGCAATAGTTAAATACTGCAGTATGTTTTATGATCAGACGATTTCCCTAGGGTGACTGAAAAAAAATAAAAGTAATATTTAAAAAGATTTAAATATTAGTACATTTACATTTTTCCAGTCCTCACATAAAAAGTATTGCTGCATCCATAAGAGTCCAACCTATTAAAATATTACATTATTTGTCCTGCACAGTGAACGCCATCCAAAAATATACTCAATGGCAGAATTGCCCTATTTTTGGCTAACTTGTCTGCAAGAAAAAAATGAAATAAAAAGTAAACAAAAAGTCATATGCACTCCAAAATGATACCAACTACAAGTCGCCCCATAAGAAGCTAGCCCTCTCGCAGCTGCACACAAAAAGCTATTTTTTTTAGTTTTTTTTTTGTTGCTAGTACAGCATAAAAAAATATAAATTGGGTATTGCTGTCATCATACTGACCCACGGAATAAAGATAACATGTCATTTTTACTGTACCATGTATGTATAAAAACAATCCACCCACCCCCAAGAAAGGCGCTACTTTTATTTTTCATTTTGCCCAACTTAGAAATTTCAAAAGGTTTCCAATACATTATATAATACATTAAATGGCACCACTGAAAAATACAACTTCTCCCACAAAAAAATAAACTATTGTGAGTGTAAGTGGACATATGTATTATGTCCCCTAGACCAGGCAAGAAATGGCACTCTGCTAGTATAAGCAGCAACTAAATAGTTAACATGTTTAATATTATATGCTTGTATGTTCAAGGTTCTATTTACCCCCACACTTCGTTCTCATGGGAAAACTCCTAATTTGATATCTCTGCCTTCTCCTGAGAGCACTTTCGCTCCTCCCATTGATAAGAAGGCAAATCTCCACCTGCCGTTGCCTTCTTTGTGTTAGCAATCAGTGTATAAGTTTCATTTTCTGTGTTGCACCTTTATTTCTTAGAAATCACGTGTCTAACTAGTAACACGTCAGTAACCTACACCTCAAGGCGTTAACATATGTTAATCATTAGAGTTATAACCTTTCCTGAATACTTATGACTTTTAAGGGTGTGTATTTCTGCTGTTATGTCACTTTGTGTATATACGCAACCTGGAGCTATTAATATATAGTGAATCACTTTGATACCACACAAGATGGTGGTCTCTTTCTTTGTTTCTCTTCGAGCTCATTTAAACATATTATATTACGAATTTGGAATTGAACAATGAGAGGGTGATGAACTTATTAGTGCAGTGCCGGCACCATCATATAGCAATATCACTGCAAGAATAAAAAAGTTATGATTTTTTTGAAAGTGAGGAGAAAATGAAGATAAAAAAACAGCAAGGGCTGCAGCGGGAAGGGGTTAACAGCTCCCATTGAGTAGAGTAGTAGTGGTATAAATTCTTATGCACTGAGCTCCCTCTAGTGGTAGCTGTAGACAGTCAGCACTTTATAATTTACTGCATGTAGGAAAGCAGGGTCATTTGGAACTGCATGTGTGAAAATCAATGCGCCAGTCCCTAAAATGTTGAGTTATGAAGTTATGGGCAATTAACTTTAGTTGTTATGTTTTTATTTTGAGGGAGGTGGATTATTTTTAACGTTTTAGACCTATTTTCATGTATATGTATTGATTGTATTTCTACTTTACAAACCAGGATGTCAATGACCGGCTCAGCATGCAGTGTCCAAGTCTCTACATCCCGGGACAAAAAGGTCAATTGTTCAACTACACCAAGTTCTTCCTAAGTATCTTCCACGGCACCGTGTCGTCCCTCATCATTTTCTTCATACCTTACGGAGCTTTCTGGCAAATGGCGACGGAACAGGGAAAAGTAAATTCAGACTATCAGACATTTGCTTTTACTACATCAACTGCTCTTGTTGTTATCGTCAACTTCCAGGTAAGTCGGTACAATAGTTTAGATTTTGGCAGTAAGTAGTAATATGCTGTAATATGTCATATATGGTGTAAATACAGTTATTAGGAGTCGGGAAAAAGCAAAAAGACCTGACAGTTCTTCAGTGATAAGTAGCACCACATAGAGCAGGCACTGCTTATCTCTGCCTGATCAAGGAAGTTCCTTCTGCTGTGCCAACTGACAGACATGTACAATAGTGTTCCCTCTCCTTATCACAGGTGTTTTAACAGTTGCAGAATTTATTATACTGTTATGTGTCGTTGCTTCTGCACCGTATCCTAATACATAGAACCTCATAATACATTCCTTTCACTGCTGTGATAATATACAGCTTACCTGCCACAGAACATCATAAAACACACCTCGGTTGCTGCATAACATCATAATATACACCTCGGCTGCTGCAGAGCATCATAATACACACCTCAGCTGCTGCAGAACATCATAATATACAGCTCATCTGATGTAGAGCATCATAATATAGACCTCAGCTGCTGCAGAGCATCATAATACACACCTCAGCTGATGCAGAACATCATAATATACACCTCAGCTGCTGCAGAGCATCATAATACACACCTCAGCTGCTCCAGAACATCATAATACACACCTCAGCTGCAGGACATCATAATACACACCTCAGCTGCGTCAGAGCATCATAATATACAGCTCAGCTGCTGCAGAACCTCATAATACACACCTCAGCTGCTGCAGAACATCATAATACATACCTCAGCTGCTGCAGAACATCATAATATACAGCTTACCCGGTGCAGAACATCATAACACACACCTCAGCTGCTGCTGCAGAAGATCATAATACACACCTCAGCTGCGGCAGAACATCATAATACATACCTCAGCTGCTGCATAACATCATAATATACACTTCAGCTGCTGCAGAACCTCCTAATACAGACCTTAGATGCAGATCCTCATAAATATACACTTAAATTGCTGTAGAACACACAGTTAAGCTGCTGAAGCACTTTATAGTGTACACCTCAGCTGCTGCAGAACCTTCAAAATATAAATCTCTGCTCCTACAGAACCTCTCAGTGAGCTAATGGTTAAATATATTTGACCTTTGACCTTATCTAGCTATGAAGGGATTAGTTGTAAAATCTATGGTGGTCTAGGGCTGTGATTTGGCTCACTGTTAAATATCTGGTAGTCTAAAGCTATGAATGAGCTAGTAGTTAAACCCATGGTGGTTTTAGAGCTGTGAATTGGCTAACTTTTAAACTCCTAGTGTTCTAGAGCTGTGAAGGACCTAATAATGAAATCCTTGGGTGTCCAGAGTTGTGAATTGATTAATTGTCAAATCCATGGTGGTCTAGAGCTGTAATTCAGCTAATGGCCCTGGTGGTCTTGAGCTGTGAATGAGCTAATGGCCCTGGTGGTCTAGAGCTGTGAATGTGTTAATGGCCCTGGTGGTCTAGAGCTGTGAATGAGCTAATAGCCCTGGTGGTCTAGAGTTGTAATAGATTTAATTGTAAAATCCTTAGAGATTAAGCACCTGGTGTGCTGTGGTTATTCTCTTTTTCTGAACAATCACGTTCTCAAAGTTCAGCTTCCACTTCCTGCTGGCTGTCCCTGTCTTACCAGTAAATCATTAAATGCGTACTGCACAAAAGGCAAAAAATACTTTAGAGAATCCAAAATATACTAAAAAAAATGAGCATTTCTATCGATAGCACTTACACCATTATGTCTGCTATATTATTATTGCTTGCTGACTTTATGCATTCCTGTGATTACATGCAGGCGGGGCTCATCATGACATACTGGACCTTTTTATTCACTTTTTCTGTGTTTGGAACAATCATAATTTACTTTGCAATCACATATGACCTACACTCCAGCGGCCTGCACATTCTGCTTCCCTCCGTATTAACCATGACAGGTATGTATACATAGACTGAAATAAAAGTGGAAGTCATGACTAGTTGGGGTCAAGGGTGGCTCTTGTTCCGACGGAATAGTGCTATTGCAGCGTCCAAGAAGCGGGTCCACAGCCGAGAAGATGAAGGGGTAGATAAAGGCCTCCTCCATCTTGGGGTCCTCCTAACACGAGGCACGCTTTCTCCTACTCATTAAAAGTTCTTTTCTATCTCAGACTCAACTGGACTGTCCTCACTAAGGCCTAACACCCACAGAAAGATTTGCACCGCGGTTCCTGTTAGTTCTGGGCCACTACACTATCTTTGTGTTTCTTTGAACCTACGATCCCAGTGCTGCGAGGCAACAGTGCTAAGCACTGATCAACCATGCTTCTTCTTCCTTCTCCAGCGGAGAAGAAGGAGGAGAAGCAGAAGATGTTCTTCTCTTTCTCTTGGTTCTTCTTCTCTTCTTCTGAAAGAAGAAGAAGCTTGGTGGTTAGCACTGTTGCCTTGCAGTGCTGGGGTCCTAGGTTCAAATCTGACTATGGACAACATCTTCATGGAGGTGGTATGTTCTCCCCATGTTTGTATTTCTCCTTCTTCTTACTAAATGTATGTGCTATATAAGGTATTAATATTATTATTATGAAAAAAACCCACACAAAAACAAGGATTACAAACAAATTCCATGCAGATGTTGTCCAGGTCAGATTTGAACCTAGGACCCCAGAACTGCAATGGAACAGGGTACTGTTGTATCTTGTCTACACAGGATCAGTAGTAGCTATGTGGGGCGGGGTTGCGTGCTGGGGCGGAACGCTAACATGGCATGATGTCGTTCTCCGCAACCTGTGTGAGCTGCTGCGGATGCTCCCCTGTCAGTGAGCCAGGAGCGATGCAGCCAATCTACATGTGGCGGTGGTCCCCTGTCAGTGAGCCAGGCCAACCCATGTCTCCATCCCTAGTTCCGGTGGAGACAAGATACAATACTACCCTGCAACAGTGCTAACCAATGAACTTCCTCTTTCTACTCTTCTTCCTCCTTCTCCTCTTTTTCAGCTTCTTCCTCTTCCCTGTTACTTGCAGTACTGAGGTCCTAGGTTCAAATCTGGCCAAGGACAACATCTGCATGGACGTTTGTCTGGGTTTCTACAAACATTCATACAAACTGCATACAGATGTTGTCTTTGGTCAGATTTGAACCTAGGACCCCAGTACTGCAAGGCAACAGAGCCAATCACTGAGTGGAGGAGTTTTATGGCTCTTAGACAGTTTTATATAGCAGTTTTAGGGGGTATTGATGAAGTTCCTGTTCAGTTCGAACTAATTTGGACCAAACAGAATTTTTTGCCAAGGTTCAGCATGCCATCCGAACTAAACTTTTCAGAAGTTCGCTCAACACTACCAGGGATGCTGGGACCTGAAGTGATCAACTGTTTGTCCTGGGTCCTGCATTCTGAAAGGGGCTGTGTCTGATGACACAACCTTTTTAAAGGGATTTTCTAGAATTAAAGCATTGATGACCTATCCTCAGGATTCAGGCCAACACTCAGCACCCTTACTGATCAGCAAATGGGAATGAGCCTGCAGTACCATTCCAGCCTACTGCAGGCTTATTCGCTGCAGCAGCCTGGAGTTGTGTATTTCACAAAAAACAGCTGATTGCTGGGGATTCTAGATGTTGGACTCCTACTAATCTAATACTGATGACCTATGCTGAGGAAAAGATTTAGTCCTGGAAAACCCCTTTAGCCATTGTTGATTCGGCATCAGCAACCCTTGCATCGCACAGTCCAGTCTGCCATACCAGGAGACTATTACAAAAGCACAGCTCAATATACACTGAATGATTACTGCATTAGGAACATCCACTCAATATTGTGTTGGTCCACATTTTGGGGTGATCATGGCTTGCAGACATTGAGGAACAGATTCCACAAGGTTGCAAATGTCTTTCATACTCAACTCACCGCATGCCCGCTGCAGCAGCTGCGTCAGTGGGTGCATATTTTGAAGGTAAGTGGGAAAAGATCTCACAACCCTTTCCATAATAGCACAAACATGTTCAGTTACAGTCTTCTATGCTTGGAGACCAAGACAGAGTGGAGAATTCATTGTTGTGTTCCTCCAAGCACTCTCTCCGAGCTCGATGACACAGAGCATTGTCCTGTTAAAAGATGGCACTGTGGTCAAGGAAGACCTCCTGAATGTATAGGTGCAGATGGTGAGCTATCAGGTCCCTGTAGTGTTCACCTTTCAAGGATTGTAATATGATGACCAATGGTTCTAGGCTATGCTAGTCCATGACACTGCCACTACTGGACCCCAATGATGCATCCATGGGATAGAGCTTAATGGTTTGTACACCACATGCAGACCCATCAGTATGTTTAAGCAGGAAACGGGACTCCCTACTCCAGATGACTTCCTGCCATATGTCTAAGGTCCACTGATGTCTTTACATGTGAGACGCTATTGACGATGACACTGGGTAATCAGGGGCACCCTTGACGTCTTTGGAAATTGAACCCCAGTTGGTGTAAGGTGGACCGCATGGTCATTGTGAAAGTTTGATTAACTTCTCCGCTGTTGTACTGCTGGGTCAGTTGATACACTATGGCATGTCATTGTTGAGTATCAACCTCACATGCCCTGCCACTGTGTGATCTTCTGTTAGATGTTTGCCCATTGTACCACCAGTCTTGGTATACTCTTGATACTGTGGTTGGGAAACAGCCAAATGTAGAACATTATAGATGGCCAAAAAATGCTCTTTCATTCTGTCCAAACATGCATCATTAATAGCGCTAATTGCCAGGCTGCACCTGCACTTGCGTATTCAGCCCAGCAATTGTCGTGAGAACACAAGCACCAGCGGCCGCTGCTAGTGCTCATGTAATGGCAACCTGAGGAGTTTGTCTCATCTTGACAAGCCTTTTTCAGCTGTTGTCGGCCACACAATCAGTATATTGCCACAGGTCCGGCATCTTCAACTCCCGCAGAACAGCTGATTTCACGGGGGAATTTGCAGATGGCTATATCAGGTAAAGACGAGTGATGTAATGGTCATGGGAAGCAAGAAGAAGAATTCCAGTTTAGGCAAAAAAATAGTTCGTTGTGCATGTCATGCTTGCTGCCAGGGGATAAAAATCTGTCCTGGTCATGTTATGGTATGAACAAACTCGGAAACATCTGGTAACCCTCCAATGAATGAAAATATTCTTGGCAAACAGATGAAGATAGATTCCTTTATTATGCAAAACGCTAGCAAAGAATGTAAAACACCAGCACAGAAACCTGTTTCGAGGTGAAAGGGCTCTTCATCAGTCAAGCTGGGATACAAGCAGCATATCCTGCCGCTATTGCATGGCTTAATTATGCAGAATATTATGAATTATGGCACCAATTACAGCACATGAACCTGCTGTAATTCATAGGAGTATGCTGGCCATGTGACGGACACACGTGTACATAGCTCGTTACAAGATCCAACTCTGATAACTGCCCTGTAACGAGCCATGCACCTATATCCATTACCTGACCAGGACAGATATTTATCCCTAGAAGTAAATCATGAAGATACAGTCTCACAATGCATAAAAGCACATTAGGCCGAAACCCCACTGAAACGCAACAGTTTATAGAGTTTGCCAGCAAAACCTCACCATTGTCTCCCATAGGGCTACCCTAAGGGCTCATGTCCACAGTCAGGTCGGATTCCGCATGCGAAATCCCCCAGCGGAATCCCACCCCACCGTCAGCATGTACCAGTCATCTTCTTTCTATTTCTGTGCTGCGGATGGTCCGCACAGCTCGCCGTCAGACTTGCGCAGAACAGATTATTATTTTTTTTAATCTCCTGCTTTTCCCATGGAATCCGCGGCCTGTCCGCAATGTCAATAGCGGAAGTGCCGCAGATTGGACGGCTTCCATTGACTTCAATTAAAGCTGTCCGTGCGGGAACTGCAGCAAAATGGAGCATGTTGCATTTTTTTTATCGGCGAGCGGACACTGCAGTTGGTTTCGGCTCGTGGACATGAAGAATCGTTTTACCATAGCATGCTATAGAGGAACGCCCGCTCCGGATTCCGCAGCAAAAATCCGTTTGTGGGCATTGGTCCTAAAGTTTACTAATTCAGTCAATTAATTACCCCAGATCTGTTGGGCTTTGAGGGATTTAGATCAAAAAGAGGGCAATCGCTCCATAGTGCAGAATTCTTGGTGGTCTGAAATCTAGAGGGACTTGCTAACCAATTATCTCTTATCCCAATCCAGGAACTATTACTACCGCATTACGGCAACCCTACGTCTGGCTACTAATCATCCTCACAACCGCTATCTGTCTGCTGCCGTATTTGGCACTGGTATTTTTTATGAAGACCGTTTGGCCATCTGACGTTGACAAAGTAAGTACCCGGACTTGGGGATTCTATGAAAAATGTTATTATATTGTATTATGTTACACTCATGTAAGAATTGTAAAAAGAAGATCCAGAAGAATCTGAATGAAACCTCAATTAAGTATTTTTATATTTTACGTTTTTAGATTAGTTTTTGCTTTGATGAACCGTAGTTTTAACTTTACCAGCATTTGTTCTCCATTATACACATTTTTTTCTGCTTACTATAGATATTATCTTCGGAAAACATTGAGTCATATTTTAAATATATTGCATTATTTATCTTATACTGAACCTGAATTATATCATGTATTATAATCCAGAGCTGTACTCACTACTCTGCTGGTGGAGTCACTGTGTACATACATTACTTATCCTGTACTGATCCTGAGTTACATCCTGTATTATACTCCAGAGCTGCAGTCACTATTCCGCTGGTGGAGTCACTGTGTACATACATTACTTATCCTGTACTGATCCTGAGTTACATCCTGTATTATACTCCAGAGCTGCACTCACTACTCTGCTGGTGGAGTCACTGTGTACATACATTACTTATCCTGTACTGATCCTGAGTTACATCCTGCATTATACTCCAGAGCTGCACTCACTATTCTGCTGGTGGAGTCGCTTTGTACATACATTACTTATCCTGTACTGATCCTGAGTTACATCCTGTATTATACTCCAGAGCTGCACTCACTATTCTGCTGGTGGAGTCACTGTGTACATACATTACTTATCCTGTACTGACCCTGAGTTACATCCTGTATTATACTGCAGAGCTGCACTCACTATTCCGCTGGTGGAGTCACTGTGTACATACATTACTTATCCTGTACTGACCATGAGTTACATTCTGTATTATACTCCAGAGCTGCACTCACTATTCTGCTGGTGGAGTCAATGTGTATATACATTACTTTTCCTGTACTGATCCTGAATTAGATCTCATGTTATACTGCAGAGCTGCACTCACTGTTCTGCTGGTTGTTAGCAGAAGATCCTATCATGCAAGGAGACTGATAGGCTGGGTTCATAACCGCGCTCACATTTCGGTCTTTCTGTTCTGTTATACAGTAGGACCTGAAATACATAAATAATGGCCATGTTGAATCCATCACATGACGAACAGTGCACAACGGACCCCCTTGGTTATAATGGGGTCCACTCATGGAGCTTCCCACCCATGTGAATTTAGCCGTACTCTTTCCTATGTCATATTACTATAAAGTGCCTGCTGTAAGGACTAAGCTTCCCCCAGTGCAAATCATAAGATCAAGCACTGTACAGGAACTGTTGTGAGATTTCAGCTCTGAAGCCTGCAAAATTGCGGATGCAGCTCTGTAATATTACAGGCTGTAACTCCGGATCATGATTATTATCTTATGTAATATGTTTATCTTCTTTTAAGGTCCGAAAAAATCCAGAACGCTACAAGGTGAAAGAACTCCAAGTGGAAGAAAAGGAGAGTGCAATCCGACGCGGCACATCTGTTCGACGTTCTGCCTATGCGTTCTCCCATCAAGCAGGATTTGGCGATCTCATTTCATCTGGACGTAGTATACGGAGGAAGAAGACTACAGCCAATGGAATTAATGGACCTAATGGGAACCCTTAAATGTTACACTTACTTATATGCACTTACCTGTCTATAGGGGCATATAGGCGCCCTATTCCGGACCCCTTGCAGTGTAATACCAGCTCCCATTCAGGTGGATTTGGCCCACTGCAGGGAAAATGAATGGCTGCGCACAGCTGATCGCCGGTCAAAACAGCTGATCGCCACAGATTAGAGAAGCACTGTCTTAAAAAGTGGTCAGACCACAAGAGACTTTTCTTTGTAGACATAATAAAGGTGGGCTCTTCGGTACGATGTTTACATGGACTGAAATGCTTAAAGGGGTTTCCCAGGGAGAATACTACTAATTACCTATCCTTAGGATCGCATTGATGTCAATGAGAGCTGTGCCTGCAGTTACAAGCGCCGGCCACTACACTGAGGTCGGCACAGAGACTTCCGCTGCTTCAGCTCTGGTCCCTGTGTATTTGGGGTGCTAACATCATGCACTGGCTCAGCTGATCGGTCGGAGTCCTGAGTGATGGACCCCAGCCAATCGACTATTGATGACCCATCCTGAGGACACGTCATCAATAGCATTCTCACTGGAAAATCTTAATAAATTATGCTGAAACTCTTAATTTTGAGGCTTCAAAGCAATTCACACTTGCAAACTGGAAATTCATTTTATGCATAGTATGCACTCTAAACCTTAACCCTTTTTTGACCAGGCGTTGTGAATATGCGGCTCTTGATCCTTGGCTATAAAGCCGTGCTATCATAAATATATGCTGCGGATTTAAAGCTCCTGCAGTCTAGCTGGAGCAGATCGGGTGCTCGGCCGTCTACTGAGAACGGGGCTCCTACTGTATTGGCCGGGAGAAGAGAAACCACAGATCCTGACCGTTTCACCCCTTCCATGCTGCGATCAATAGTGATCATAGCATCTACGCCTCTGGTGGAGTCTGATAGACGGAGGGCAGGGGCGCAACTATAGGGGATGCGGTTACACTCAGGCCCAGGAGCCTTAGGGGCCCCATAAGGCCTCTCTTCTCCATATAGGGAGCCCAGTACTATGAATAAAGCATTAGATTTGAGGCCCTGTTAAAGATTTGGCTGAGGGCATATGCTTTGCATACTGCATTGCAGAAGTAACGTAGTGTACTATGCTGACGATTCAATGATCACATCTTCAAGTCCCCTTGAGGGACTAAAAAAAATTCAATACACTTCAGCAAAAGTATATATAGACAGTGGTGCCTTGACATATGAGTTTAATGTGGCTTAAAAGACGGAGCTTTTAAGCCAAAAAACTTGTATGTTAAAGCACTTTTCCCCATTGAAATGCCAACTACAAGTAAAAAGAGAAAAAACAATACTCACCTACCCCTGGCATTCCCCGATGATCTGCGGCGCTGCTGCAGGCTGTTGCTACCTCCTCCACGCCGATACAGAGCATTGCTTTCTGGATGCAGGGCTTGAATGCCTCGCCTCCAGCAAACTAAGCTCTGATTGGTTAACTCAGCGCTGCGTCAGCCAATGAAAGGCGGCACTGGGTTAACCAATCACAGCCATTCAATGACATTAGACCATCGCGAGGACGAAACACTGGCGACAGGTGAGTATAGACCCCTCCCCGAACCTTAGCTAGCGAGTTTTTTGACTTGCAAGCAGGCTCGTACTCCGAGTCTTTGCTCGTAAATCCTCGCATCCCGAGGTACCACTGTATACATTGTTTTCCCCACAAAACAATTTTTAAATAAAAAAATTATAAAAACACACATAAGTATCACTGCACTCGTAACTAGTTCAACAGTTAAAATATTTAATTATTTATCTCACATGATGAAAACAAAAAAAAAATTTTTTTAAATGTCAGAATAGCTATTTTTCGTCTTTTCACCTCACAAAAAATATTCAATAAAAAGTGATGTAAAAAAAAAAATTGCATGTACCGCTAGGTCCCAACATTGGAAGTAGCAATCTTCCTGTAAAAAAAAAAAGACCTGACAAAGCTCCATAGATATAAAAATAAAAAATGTAAGGGTTTTGGTATGTGGCGATGCAAATTCAATTTTTTTAATTGCTTTCAAAGAGTGTTTTGTTATAAAAAAAAAAAATAGTTTTTTTTAATTTTTTTTTTAAACTACATAAATTTGGAACTGCTATATAACCGTATTGACACGGAGAATGAAGGGAAAAGGTCATCTATGCAAGTAAAATTAACAAACAAATTGCTAATTTTTTGCTACTCCTACTTCCCAAGAGGCAAAATAAAAAGTGATCAAAAAGTCATCTAAAGTCCAAAAATATTACCAATAAAAAGTACATGCTGGTTCATAAATCATATACCTAGAATTCATGTTCAGGTAGGACTCTTTAAACATATTGTTATGTTTGTAACCGTGTAAGTCATGAAGCCCACGAGGTTATTAAATGCTGCATTTTGCCTTGTATTTGTTAAAAATTTCTCAATAAAAAACTATTGTTCAAAGAAAAAATAAACTGCTAATACAGCATTTCTTAATGAAAAGATAAACATGTCCTTGGCCTTGTAGCGCTGCGACAGAGAAAAAAAAATGTATTTTATTTTTAAAGTGTTGTTAGCTAGAGATGAGCGAGCATACTCGCTAAGGACAATTACTTGATTGAGCATTGTCCTTAGCGAGTACCTGCCCGCTCGGTAGAAAAGGTTCGGGTGCCGGCGCAGGTGGGAGGTGAGTTGCGGCAGTCAGCAGGGGGGAGGGGGGGGAGAGAGGAAGAGAGAGATCTCCCCTCCGTTCCTCCCCGCTCTCCCCCGCAGCTCCCTGCCCGCCGCCGGCAGCCGAATCTTTGCTCCAGAGTGGGCAGGTACTGGACAATAAAGAGTAGCGTTATTCCTTTTGAAGACCTAAAATTGGGGTATCATTACTGCTGGGGCCATAAAGAGGGGTGCTGTTAATACTGAGTCCACTGAAAGGGGGCGCTGTTACAACTGGGCCCACTGAGAGTGGATACTATGATTTTACCTCTGCTATAATAATAAGTCGCGATAAGCTACGCCACACTCCCTGACTACACATCCTTTTTGTTAGGGGTGCCCCACAATAAAGTTTTTTTTTCCACGGCTGAAATAGTTTGGGAAACACTGCCTTAGGCCGCCTGCACACGGGCGGAAATCCCGCGGCCGGATTTCCCGCGGGATTTCCGCCGCTCAAAGCCTGCATAGGATTGCGTTAACAAACGCAATCCTATGCAGACAGCCGTGGTTTGGCCACGCGAAATCTCGCACGGCAAACAAACCGCGACATGTCCTATTTTTGTGCGGGGCTCGCAGAGCCTCGCACAGAAACATCACTCACGCAGCCGCCGGCTCCGGCCTGTGCATGCGCCGGCTGCCCGGCAGCCAGCACATGAAAGAGCCGGGGCCGCCGGGCGCGGGTGAGTACGCGTCCGTTCCTGCAGGTGCTCGGGTCGGGTCCCGCGGCGAGAATTCTCACCGCCGGATCCGACTCGCTCGTCTGCAGGCGGCCTTAGACTTTCATTTTTGGAAGGTCCCTTATGTATAAATGCTTTACTTCTGTTAGCTTTTTGGTGTAAAGTTGCATGAAGGTATTTATTGCAGTAAACTACTAGGCAGGACCTTTATAGTCTTCAGACTTTCTCACATGAGCAGATTCCGCGTTTGCCGTACTTGCGGATGATACACGGGCATTGAGAGACATGGACTTTTGCCAGTGAGAGAGAGAATGACTGTCAGTCCATTAGTTCTTGCTGGTGGCCTCGCTCCTGGTAACTGCTCGACATTTGTCATTGGTAACTACAGTTGATGCTTCCTTGGACTATCGGCAGATCTCCGTCTGGCACTTGCATTGCAAGAGCTGGGTAGCGCCCCTCCAGGAATCCGAGTTGCAATCTCTATCTTTGGTACAGGAAAAAAACAGTTCTCCAGTAGCATTGGGGCAGCTCACTCCTCAAAAGGATCTCTGCAAAAACTGCTGTGTGACACCAGAGCCTGGTAACAGTGTCAGGGAAATTCTGCGTACAGCACCAATCAGGCCCACCCCAATGCCCCGCTGCCGGCGGTAAAGAAGAGACACCACACACGGAGGTCTGGTATAGTTCCTCACACGGGGACATGACTGCGCAATTTATTACAGATTACATGGGATCTTATACCCTTTGGTGTCATTACTAGGAATGGGTGATGGTCTCATTGGCTCAAATTCACCGCATAACCATATATGTAAAGTCCGGATTTCCGGCTGAGGCACTGATAGTCATATACGTAGTTAAACAGTCGTTATCTTGATACGGCGCCTCTGGGAAAACAGCCAAGCACGTGGCCTTCGTGTTCGGTTCTGTATCATCTCTGAATTTCTGGACACATCTCTCTCAGCCTTGCAAACTTTTGGAATATCTGATG
Source organism: Eleutherodactylus coqui (assembly GCF_035609145.1). NCBI lineage: Eukaryota > Metazoa > Chordata > Amphibia > Anura > Eleutherodactylidae > Eleutherodactylus > Eleutherodactylus coqui. The sequence goes on along the minus strand of NC_089841.1, from coordinate 54,274,490 downwards.
TAAGGCGACATATAAGTTTTTCTCATTTTAACTTTGAATAGAACTTGCATACAGGTATAAAAGCATAAAGAACATATGGCAATATATACATATACCCTCACAACAGGACTTGCCTTTTATATCCAGCCCAAGAGTAGGCAGAGCAGGTTCTATTAGTCCACAGCAGCAAAGTTAAAGTAAATTAACAGTCATGTGACCTCTCTGAAGGTTCTAGCAGGAACATATATAAAGTCCAGCAATAAAATACATAAATACCCCTACATATATATATCTTTTTTTTTAAACTTTGTCTTTATTGAACACTTAGCATTACAGTAAATTTGCTGAATCTCTTCTCTTTACATGGATGTGCTGTCATAGCCTGCCTTTTTTTGTATTATTTATATTGAACAAAACAAACTGAACATTAAAATAAGTAAGTTACATACATTAAAGGGGTTGTCCCGCGGCAGCAAGTGGGGTTACACACTTCTGTATGGCCATATTAATGCACTTTGTAATATACATTGTGCATTAAATATGAGCCATACAGAAGTTATTCACTTACCTGCTCCGTTGCTGGCGTCCCCGTCACCATGGTGACGTCTAATTTCAGCGTCTAATCGCCCGATTAGACGCGCTTGCGCAGATGGGTCTTTTCCCTTCGGCTCGGTTCGGCAGCAGCGGCGTTCTGGCTCCGCCCCCTTGTACGCGTCATCGCGTAGCTCCGCCCCATCACATGTGCCGATTCCAGCCAATCAGGAGGCTGGAATCGGCACACGTCATGGGGCGGAGCTACGCGATGACGCGTACAAGGGGGTGGAGCCAGAACGCCGCTGCTGCCGAGCCAAAGGGAAAAGACCCATCTGCGCAAGCGCGTCTAATCGGGTGATTAGACGCCGAAATTAGACGGCACCATGGCGACGGGGACGCCAGCAACGGAGCAGGTAAGTGAATAACTTCTGTATGGCTCATATTTAATGCATGATGTATATTACAAAGTGCATTAATATGGCCATACAGAAGTGCATAACCCCACTTGCTATCGCGGGACAACCCCTTTAAATCAAACTCTTGACCCATTATGACCACGGATATTTTTTTGGTCTACTGACCTGTACCTTGAAGATCTTCAAAATCGTGGAGTCCCCACATGGCTACGGCACGGCCTAAATGTATCACCCTAAATGGGAATGTCCCCTGTTATCATCTGTTCCTGGAACCAACAAGTGTGATAGAAGCAGTCCTTAGTTTGTCTTTTACCCTTTGTGGTAGTAATTGGATAAAACTCCCCCAGGTTTCAAAGAAGGCTTGTACCATCTTTTCCTTGAAAAGTGATGTCTCCGCCCAGTCCATCTGGAACAGGAACGCTAGTTTGTCCAGGAACAGCCTGAATGGGGGCCCTGTTGGTTGAATCCATGTTTGTAGGATGGCTTTCAGACCTGCTGCTGCTATGAAATGTAGTAATTTCCTAACGCCTCTTGAGCACCGATATGTTTCAGGGTCTAAGTACCCAAATATTGCCCATGTTGGTTCTTGTGGGCAGAAGTTCGTCAAGTGTGTTTTTGTGTATTCGCTTATTCGTGTCCAGAAAGCCTGTATTAAGGGGCATGCCCACAAGCTGTGATATAGGTTTGCATGAGGTGCCTGACATTTGAAGCATTTTGAAGTGGCATAGATTCCTATATGGAATCCCCTGCTTGGGGTTATGTATGACCTGTGGGCAATTTGTAGCCTCATCTCCAGAAACCTTGCCGATGGTAGGCATCTGTGTGCTGAGGTCAGTGATTGCATTATCAGTGTTGGGGTGAAGTCTGGGTTATCCAGGGCCCATTTTCCAATCCCCAGGTCTATGTCATCTTGCTCTCTCATGTTTCTTATTGCCCTATACAGCTTGGAGATCATGCCCCGTGGTCCTGTTTTTTTAGCTATCCATGTGTCTCCTGTCTGTGCCCAATCAAGTTCTCGGAGTTTTGGTATAAGTTCCGTGATGTAGTGCCTGACTTGTAGGTATGAGAACAGCGAAATTTGGAGTTCAGGGTATTTTTGTTTCATTTTATCGTATGTCATTATACGTCGTTCCCTTGTGTGTAGTAGTTTTTCTATTGAGTCTATTCCCTGAGTCTCCCATTCGGCGAAGATGTTGTGGGGGTTACCATCTTGAAAGTTGGGGTTATTCATTAGTGACAGGTATAATGATACTTGTGGTGAAGCTTGACTATCTTTACGTAGTTTGTTCCATGACTTCCAGGCTGTTAATATCAGGGGGTTCTTTTTGATTTTTCCTGGGAGTTCTGTATATGGGCTGTGGAGTATATTCTGGAGTCTTATTGGGCCAGCCATTTCCTGCTCGAGAGATTTGTTTGTGAAATATGACTTGGAGTGAATCCAGTCATGTATGATTCACGCTTGTGCTGCTAGATTATAGTCTCGGATGTTGGGTAGGTTGATTCCTCCGTTTTCTCTATGTTTGTTCAGTGTTTTGAATGCAATACATGGTCTTTTTTCCCCCCAGATGAATTTCCTATATAGGTAGTTTATTTTCTTTATGTCTTTTAACTTTAGCAGTATGGGTAGTGAGTAGAGATGAGCGAGCGTACTCAGAAAAGCACTACTCGCTCGAGTAATGTGCTTTATCCGAGTATCGCTGTGCTCGTCCCTGAAGATTCGGGTGCCGCTGCGGCTGACAGGTGAGTCGCAGCGGGGAGCAGGGGAGAGCGGGCGGGAGAGAAAGATCTTACCTCCGTTCCTCCCCGCTCTCCCCTGCAGCTCCCCGCTCCGTGCCGGCACCCGAATCTTCAGACCCGAGCACAGCGATACTCGGATAAAGCAAATTACTCGAGCGAGTAGTGCTTTTCCGAGTACGCTCGCTCATCTCTAGTAGTGAGTGTAAAATATATAATAGGCGTGGGAATTCTATCATTTTTATGAGGCTCGCCCTCCCCAGAAAAGAGATCATGAAGTTTTTCCACGTATTCAGGGTTGTCTCTAGCTTTTTAATGTGGGGTTCTATGTTCGTGTTATATAGTTTGGAAGGGTTTCTTGTGATTTGTACTCCCAGGTATTGTATGGCGTGTTTTTCCTATTTAAATGGATATTTCGTCGCTCATGAGGGTTTGGCCGGTCCTCTGAGGAGTAGGGCTTCTGTTTTGTCTAAGTTTATAGTGTATCCCGAGAGTTTGCCAATTCTCTCCATATTTTGTATTAAAGGTGTTAGTGTTTCCCTGGGGTTATTTACCACCAAAAGAAGATCATCTGCAAATGCTTCTGCCTTTAAATTTATGTCTCCGCAGTTTGCTCCTATGAAGAGTGATGTCTGTGCTAAGTATCTGAGTAATGGGTCTATCGATAAATTAACTAATAGCGGAGAGAGTGGGCAGCCCCGTCTAGCCCCTCTAAATAGATCTATTCTGGGGGTGTTGAGTCTATTAATTGTGAGGGTCGTAGTAGCGTTTGTGTGTGTTGTGTCTATGTAATTCCTAAATGTCTGTCCGAAGCCCCGTCTTTCTAGCAGTATATTTAAGATGGCCAGGCCATTTTATCAAAAGCTTTTTCTGCGTCTAGACTTAGCAGCATCGTCGTTTGGCTTTCGGGGTTTTGTGCTGCGACCGTCGCCGCTATGGCGGCTCTGATGTTTTTTATGGCACTTCGCCCTTGTGTAAAGCCTTTCTGTGCTGGGTCTAGTATGGACGGAAGAATTTGCTGAAGTCTATTGGCTAGTATCTTGGATAGGAATTTGTAGTCGCAGTTCAGAAATGCTATTGGCCTGTAGGACCTTGGGTCTGTTATGTCCTTGTTTGGTTTGGGGAGCAGAATCGTTCTGGAGGTTCCAAAATCTTCTGTTTGTATGTCATTTGCATATATTGTATTGTAGAGTTGGGTCAGTATTGGCATGATGTCTGTTGTGAATATTTTGTAGTATTCTGTGGTGAATCCGTCAGGGCCCGGTGTTTTCCCCCTGGTGCCTTCGCTATTGCCTCCCGTACTTCTTTTTCCTGTATGTCGGCGTCTAGTAAAGATTTTTGTTCTTCAGTTAATTTTGGTAAGTTCACGGAGTCTAAGAAGTTGTTTATGTCTTGTATGTCTGTTGGCTCTGCTCTATATAGGTCTTCGAAATATTCTTGTAATATTTGGGCTATATCGTCCAGTCTCGTTGTGAGGTTGTCTCCGTTGTTGTGTCTTAAAGTCAGTATCGGTTTATGTGGTTGTCTTTCTTTTGTCAGCTTGGCTAGCAGACGTCCTGTCTTGTTTCCCCATCTGTAAAATTTGTTTTTTGTTAACTGGGTTTGCCAGTGTGCGTGGGTATGTACGAACGTGTTTAGTAAGTGTTTTGCTGTGATAAAAGTTTGATACGAGTTATCATTTCGTGAGTTCATATGTTCTTTTTGTGCTGTCAGAAGAAAGTGATGTAGTCTCGAATTCAGTTTGGAATTTTTTCCTTCTATTTGACAAGTAGCTTATAACAATGCCATATTTTGGTTAGTCTTCGCGGGGCGATCAGTTGTAATCTCATTGCTATCGGCGCATGATTGCTAAGGGATATTGGGTGTATTACCGATTGGTGATGACATTGGAAGATGTTGTTTGAGATTAAAAAGAAGTCGATGCGTGAGAATGAGCGATAGGTGTTAGAGCAGCATGTGAATTCTTTGTTGGTGGGGTTCAGGAGACGCCATGGATCGCATACGCGGAGTTGTTCTTTTAGTGTTAGTAATGCGTGTGTGGTTGATAGTGTTTGGGTGGATGACCCTGTTCTGTCCAGTGTTTCATCTTGTGTACTATTGAAATCTCCTCCCATAATTATTCTGTCATTTAGATATGGTTGTAGCTGCTCTATTAATAAGGTGTAGAATGTTGATTGGTTTGTGTTGGGAGCGTAGATGTTCACCAAGGCATAAGTTTGCTCGTCCAGGTTTATTCTTGTTATCAGATATCTGCCCTGCGGATCGGCTATGTTTTGTAATATTGTGTGTGGCATATTTTTCCTGATCAGGGTGGCTACTCCTCGCGACGCCGATGTGTGCGAAGCCGTGTAGCATGCTTCTATCCATGGTGCTCTTAGTTCGCCCCTCCCCTCCTTTTTCCAGTGTGTTTCCTGTAAATACACTATGTCGGGTTTGTATCGTTTCAGATGCTTTTTTTCGTTTAATTGGCGTGTTTAGTCCATCTACATTCCAAGATAGTGTTTGTATTGTGGTGGGTGTTTGATAGTCGGTTGTTTCTGTGTCTATAGGCATATTGGTATGTTTGTGTTGGTTATAATTACCGTTACTTTTGCCTCTTTATCGTTGTCACATCCCTCGGTCCCAGCGAGCCGTGGATGTGTCTGAGTGTTGGTCGTGCCGTGCCTGTGGGGTTCTCCGATCTTCCTATTGGTTCTTTTTCTAGAGGTCAAATGGGTCCAAAAAAAAAACTAATGTGAGAAACATGTAAAACTTGGTAGTAAACATATAAACATTTAGCATTAAATTCGCCTTTCACATGGCAAGTGCCACATCCACGGTGTTTGGATCAGGGTTGTTGTAAGAAGCAACGAAACAGTTCCTTTTTCCTGGCTGTTTCAGCCCTGTTCTTCATTTTCCTCCATATGTAGATGTCTTCTTGCTTCCTCCGGGGTGTTAAATATTAAGGATTTGTTACCGTCTTGAATCCGGAGTTTTGCTGGATACAACAGTTGGAAGCGTGTGTTTCGCTCATGCATGATTTGGCAGATTGGGGTGAACAGTTTGTGTTTCTGTAACACCGCCACCGAGAAGTCTTGGAACAGCAGGATCTTTGCCCCTTGTATTATCAGTTCTCCTTGTCGTCTGTAGGCTCGTAGAATTGCTTCTTTTGTTGTCCAGTGCATGTATTTTGCTATCACTGGGCAAGGTCTGTTTCTGTTGTTACGCCCGTCCCCCGGTGGGCCGATTCTGTGGGCTCTTTCTATTGTTAAGGGGTCATTGGGTATGTCGACTTGAAGCGCCTGTGGTAGTTCCGTGGTTAGGTAGGTTATAAACTGGCTGTTGGATATTGTCTCCGGTATTCCCACGAAGCGGAGGTTATTGCGACGGTGTCTATTCTCTAAATCGTCGACTTTTTCCTGGAGCATTTCGGTTTCTGACTGGCTTCTTTGTAACGAGGCTTCTAGCGTTGCGATAGTCTGTTCTATGTTCTGTTTTTTTGTTTCTAGTTCTGTCAGCCTTTGGGTGTTGTCTGTAATTTGTGACATTGCTGAGTTTATGGATTTGTGCAACGCCTCAAGTCTATTATCAAATTAAGGGAGAAGCAGTTTTGAGACCTCTTGTGCCACTAGTGTTGCCTGTGTCATTTCCACGCTGTTGTTCGTTAGTTTGTGTAGAAGAAGTGTCCATTGCTTCGTGGTCGGGATTTGGTGAGACCGCAGCACATGGTGGAGTGTTTTTTAGAGGGGACGCAGATTGATGCGCGGTCTTGCTCTCTTTTTCCTTGATGTTTTTAACGGGTCTATTCTTTTGTTTTCCTCCTGTGGTTGTTTTGTCTATGTCTGGCTGGCGTGTTGCTCGTGCTGAGGTGCCTGCGTTTCTTTCGTTTAGATATTTGTCCATTTTGGGTTTTTTTGACTTCTCAGTGTCAGGTGTTTTGTGCGAGTTGGTTGCACTAAAGGTTGTTTCCCTATATCCGGGTTGTTGGTACTTTGTTGCGGTTTGTATTTTTGCTGTGGATGTGACTTTTTGTCCTAGGTCTATTTGTTCATGTCTTTTTTGTCTGGTGTCCTTATATCAGGTCCCGGCTTGTTCCTTTATTAATTCTGTCTTGTTTTCTTTCTTTCCCACTCTTCTTATATCTCGATGTTTCTTTGTTTTATGTGGGTATTGTTTGTGGTTAGGATGGGTTTCGGGGGAAAGGTTATGATCTCCCACTGTTTTTATTTATGTATGTCTTTTATTTGGGGAGTTTGCGCCTCCTGTGCTCCCAGTTTTATTCTGGAGCCCTCTTTACTGTGCCTGTGCAGGTGTATGGGGTTTCCCCTTACTTTAGCTTCCGCTCGGCTCCTCCTCCTGACTCTTATAGTGGGCGGGGTTTTATCGCTGATGTCACGGCTGCGGCTTCAGGTGCCGCGATGTTCCGGTCGGTCTCCGGTGGGGTCGCGGCCCCGGAGATGTCTCTCGGGCCATCCGGACGCCTCCCCAAGCTCCTCTTCCTGCCTGGCGCCGGGTGGGGGCCTTCTCCGCTAGGAAGCGGGCCCGCGGCCTCTGCCGCCACTCGGCCTCGGTTCTCTGGCGGCCTCCCGGTGAGGTTCGTTGCCTTCGAGGGGGCTCCCGTGCCTCTCTGTGGCTCCCCAAGGTCTTTGCCTTCCTTGCGGCCCGGTTGGTGGTGGTCGCGGTTCTCGTGGACGGAAATCTAGGCCGCGGTCTTAGATGCGGCCCAGGCCGAGGTGTCTTGCGCGCTCCGGGTGCGCCTCGAGAGGATGTCAGTGGGTCTGTGCGCCTTACCGGAGGTCTTCTGGGCAGGTAAGGTCCCGGTGGGTTTTGGGCTCTGGGTCTCCCTTTTTTTCTCGATCGCGTCCCGGTTCTTTTTCTCCGCGGGTCGGAATCGGGGGGTTCGCCGGAGGCTTTCCGAAAGTCCCTCGGATGTGGGGGTCTTCCACCTAGCAAGCAAGGGTGATGTCCGCCCCCCACAGCTGCTGTTTTTCGGTGCACTCGAGGGTCCCGGTGTCTCTGGGAGGTAGTGCTGGCAGGAGCTCTGTGAGGCACATCCTGCTCCCTCTGTGTCTTGTGCGGAAGTCCTCCCTACATATATATATCTAACACCAAACAGCAGCATTTGGCTTTCAGGGAAGCCTATGATAGTCAGACAGTTCTCAGAGAGGGATGACATTTGGTGAGAAAGAGTCACGACTTTCTGCAATTGAGTCATAGACTAATAGAATGGTAGAGTTGGAAGGGACCTCCAGGATCATCAGGTCCAACCCCCTGCTCAGTGCAGGATCACGAAATCATCCCAGACAGATATCTGTCTAGCCTTTGTTTGAACACTTCCATTGAAGAACTCACCACCTCCCGTGGTAACCTGTTCCACTCATTGATTATCCTCACTGTCTAATATCTAATTTGTGTCTCCCCCCTTTCAGTTTCATCCCATTGCTTCTAGTCTTTCCTTGTACAAATGAAAATAGGGCTGATCCCTCTGCACTGTGACAGCCCTTCAGATATTTGTAGACAGCTATTAAGTCTTCTCTCAGCCTTCTCTTCTGCAAGCTAAACATTCCCAGATACTTTAACTGTTCCTCATAGTACATGATTTGCAGACCGCTCACCATCTTGGTAACTCTTCTCTAAACATGCTCCAGTTTGTCTATTTTTGTCTTTTTAAAAGTGGGATGCCCAGAGTCATTCCATGTCAAGTGGTCTAAAACAAAAAAAAGTTCCCACTTTCATATCTCAGATTTTGTTCAAAATTTGTGTATTACGTGCCCATGGTATGAAAAGAAATTTTCAAAAGTTTTAGGTTCCTACAGCTAATGGTTCCAGAGTTAGACCCCCCTGTTTAGGGGGTGGGGGTGCCTGCAAGTGTGCGCACAACAATGAATAAAATGGCATTTTTTAGCTATTAATGAATTTAGAACTACGTGATCATAAAAACTGAAAATTGGAGGTCCTGCACAACTTTGTATGCCACGTTTAACCAAACCAACGTGACGCTAGCATGAAAATTAGCTCGAAGGGCTCCTCAAAATCTGTCATTCTCCACGTATTATACCAGTGGTAGTACCTATTCTGCTGAATTCTCAGCTCCTGGAGACCGACAGGCACTTCACAGCAATCCATCAAATATGTCATTGTTTACAAAAATGATAAGTTACCACTTTTAAAGATTATTTGTAAAAAAAAGAGTCAACTTAAATTTTTTTCTTTTTTCTGATACTATGTGTGATATAAAGAGATTGATAAAGTGTACCCCCTGCTGTCCAGTATCAATCAGCTGCCGTTCAGGACACTGGGAAAGTTGAGCTGACATTCTCCCCCTTTAGTAGGCGACAGGGATGGGCTTTGGAAGTGATCTATAGAGATCAACTACCGTCGCCCATCCAAAAAGGGGAGGTGTGTTATAGAGATATTGATAAAGTATCTCTCAACTATCCATTTCAAATTTGCCGTTTAGGGCCCTGGAAAAGTTGAGTGGACTTCATCAATATATCGCCCCCCTCCCTCACACCTGCCCGGCCTCTGCTTTGATGTACATATGTCTGTAGGAAGTCCTTTGTTCTGGTGGAACTCAAATAAGTCAGTGGCAGTTCGATGCTAAGTGACCCCTGCTGGTGTGGATTGACTCCTTAGACAGTTCTCAGCTACCAAACCCACATCAGAAGGGAATCTTTTAATAAAGGATATTTACATAGTAACATAGTATGTAAGGCCGAATAAAGACAATGTCCATCTAGTTCAGCCTGTTTATCCTCCTGTGTTGTTGATCCAGAGGAAGGCAAAAACCCCAAGAGGCAGGAGCCAATTAGCCCTTTTGGGGGAAAAATTCCTTCCCGACTCCCTTATGGCAATCAGACTAATCCCTGGATCAACCCCTAATAGTTCCTACCTGGCTGTATACCTGGATTAACAATTAACCTAAGATTTATATCCTGTAATATCCTTCCGCTCCAGAAAGACATCAAGTCCCCTTTTAAACTCCTCTATGGATTTTGCCATCACCACATCCTCAGGCACAGAGTTCCACAATCTTACTGCTCTTACAGTAAAAAACCCTCTTCTGTGTTGGTGATGAAACCTGCTTTCTTCTAGACGTAGCGGATGCCCTCTTGTTACCGTTGCAGTCCTGGGTGTAAACAGATCCTGGGAGAGATCCTTGTATTGTCCCCTAATGTATTTATACATAGTTATTTGATCACCCCTTAGCCGTCTTTTTTCCAGGGTGAATAATCCCAATTTTGATAGCCTCTCTGGGTATTCCAGTCCCCTTATTCCATTTATTTATTTAGTTGCCCTTCTTTGAACCCCTTCAAGCACTGTAACATCTTTCCTGAGCACCGGTGTCCAGAACTGTACACATTATTCCATATGAGGCCTGACAAGTGCCTTATATAGTGGGAGGATAATGTTCTCGTCCTTCGCCCCTATACCTCTTTTAATGCACACCAAGACATTATTAGCTTTTGCAGCAGCTGACTGGCATTGGTTACTCTAGTTTAATCTATAATCCACTAGTATTCCCAGGTTTTTTCCATCTCACTTTTCCCTAGCAGTACCCCATTTAGTGTATATTGGTGACATCCGTTTCTCCTGCCCATGTGCATAACCTTACATTTATCAACATTGAACTTCATTTGCCATTTTTCTGCCCAAGCCCCAAGCTTATCTAGGTCCATTTGTAGCCGTACATTGTCCTCCGTTGCATTGATTATCTTGTATAATTTTGTGTCATCTGCAAATATTGATATTTTACTATACAGCCCCTCTATCAGGTCGTTGATAATATATTGAACAGAATGGGGCCTAATACTGAACCCTGTGGCACGCCGCTAGCGACGGTGGCCCAATCAGAGTACGAACCATTTATTATCACCCTCTGCTTTTTATCACTGAGCCAATTCTTTACCCAGATACACACGTTTTCACCGAATCAGAGCTGTGTCATTTTATATATGAGCCTATTATGCGGCACAATGTCAAATGCTTTAGAGAAGTCCAGATATACGAGATCAATAGACTCTCCCAGGTCCAGCCTAGAACTTACTTCATTGTAGAAGCTGATCAGATTGGTCTGACATGATCGAACCTTCATGAACCCATGCTGGTGAGGAGTTATTCCTTTGTTCTCCTTGAGGTATTCTTCGGTTGCGTCTCTCAGAAACCCCTCAAATATTTTTCCAGTTACTGAAGTGAGACTTACCGGCATGTAGTTACCAGGCTCACTTTTGGACCCCTTTTTGTGAATTTGAACCACCTTGGCAATGCGCCAATCCAGTGGTACAACCTGGTCTTGATAGTATCCATAAATATTAGATATAGCGGCCTAGCTATCTCATCACTTAGTTCCCTTAGTTCCCTTGGGTGTATTCCATCTGGGCCTGGCGATTTATCGATTTTAATCTTCTTTAACTGGTTCCGCACTTCCTCCTGTGTTAGGTATGAGATATTTTGTGAGGGGTTCATTTTATTCCTCTGCATCTCATATGGCATTTCCTTTTCGTTCATGAATACGCTTAAAAAGATACTATTTCATAGGTTTGCTTTCCCTCCATCATCTTCAATGATTTCTCCTGCATTATTTGTTAAAGGGCCAGTGCAAATCCTTTTGCTGTTAATATAGTTAAAAAATAGTTTCGGGTTGCTTTTGCTCTCTTTGGCGATCAGTCATTCTGCCTCCTCCTTAGCAATTTTGATCTTCTCTTTGCATATTTTGTTTTTTTCCCTGTATGATTTTAGAGCTTCTTCACTGCCTTTCTGCTTTAGTAGTTTGAACGCTTTCTTTTTTTCATTTATTGCCCCCCTTACCGTCCTGCCGAGCCACAATGGTTTCCTTTTACTTGCAGTTCTTTTATTTTTAAAGGGAATGAACTGCTCGCATGAGGTGATTAGGATCCTTTTAAACTTTTCCCATCTGTTGTCTGTACTGATATTTTTGAGGATGTTGTCCCAATTAATGTTACCGATAGTAGTTCTAAGCTGATCAAATTTTGCTTTACTAAAGTTTAGTTTATTTGTCGCTCCCTGATAAGGCTTCTTATTGAATGACAGCTGGAAGTTGATTATATTGTGGTCACTGTTCCCCAAGTGCCCCTCAACCTGCACCCCCATTATTCGATACGGTTTTTTAGTTAATACTAAGTCCAGAGTGGCCCTCCCTCTAGTTGGCTCCTGCACAAGTTGGATAAGGTAGTTATGTTTAATTGTTCTCAAGAAGTTATCACCCTTATGAGATTTGCAGGTTTTGTTTTCCCATATTATATCTGGATAATTAAAGTCCCCCATGATAATTACTTCGTTGCAGTTTGACACCTCTTCTATCTGCCTTAGTAGTAAGGTTTCAGTTTCTTCTGTTGCTTTTGGTGGTCTATAGAAAACCCACATCAGGATTTAGTTATTTTTTTCTCCCTGTATTTCTACCCACGGAGATTCCACGTGTTTATCTCCTGCCCTTATATCCTCCCGTAGCATCGGCAATAAGTACGATTTAAAGGAGATGTCTCGAGGAAGCAGTTAAATTTTTTTTTTGCCCAGTCCCCCCCATTAAGTACACATTACTAAGCCCCCCTGTAAATGACATTTCTAGCTGGTTCGTACTTACCGTTCCAGCGTTTCAGCAACTTATAAAAGTTTCCTCAAGATGGCCGCCGGCTCTTTCCCCGTCGCTCGCTGCAGCCCGACGTGCGCGCTCCCGAGACGCCGCCAGCTGTGTCTCCATGGCAACCGGACGCATCGCAGCCGCCGACCAGACGCCCCGCAGCCGCCGACCAGACGCCCACCGCCAGGCAGCAGGTAAGGCGCTAGCCCCCGGCTCCCCAGCGCTAGACCCTCAGCCCAGGTGAAGGCCCCGGAGCCCAGCGCTAGGTTCCGGAGCCCAGCGCTAGTTCCCCCGGCCTAGCGGCAGCCCCCCCCCGGCCTAGCGACAGCCCCCCCATCGCAGCGACAGCCCCCCCATCGCAGCGACAGCCCCCCCCGGCCTAGCGACAGCCCCCCCATCGCAGCGGCAGCCCCCCCCCGGCCTAGCGACAGCCCCCCCATCGCAGCGACAGCCCCCCCCCCCCCGGCCTAGCGACAGCCCCCCCATCGCAGCGACAGCCCCCCCCGGCCTAGCGACAGCCCCCCCATCGCAGCGGCAGCCCCCCCCGGCCTAGCGACAGCCCCCCCATCGCAGCGACAGCCCCCCCATCGCAGCGGCAGCCCCCCCCGGCCTAGCGACAGCCCCCCCATCGCAGCGACAGCCCCCCCGGCCTAGCGCTAGTTCCCCCATCACAGCGGCAGCCCCCCCCCGGCGCAGCGGCAGCCCCCCCCCCCCACAAATCACTTACCTGGGAGGCTTCTCGGGGCTGCTGGGCTGGGCTGGGCTTCTCCGCTGGGCAGCTCCAGTTTCTGCACCTTCCTCTAACAGAGGAAGGTACAGAATGGCCGCTGCAGCGCGCTCCCGAGCAGTGACAGCTCGTCTGCGCATGCGCAGAAGAGCTGTAGCGGGGAGCACACTGAAGCGGCTCGTGCTGAATGGAGAAGACCGGACTGCGCAAGCGCGTCTAAAAAAGCAAGCTGCCAGCGAATTTAGACGGAACCATGGAGACGAGGACGCTAGCAACGGAGCAGGTAAGTGGAATAACTTCTGTATGGCTCATATTTAATGCACAATGTACATTACAAAGTGCATTAATATGGCCATACGGAAGTGTATAACCCCACTTGGTTTCGCGAGACCACCCCTTTAATGTACAGACATACCCCTCCCCCCTTCTGGTTTCCACTGTCTCTTCTGAAGAGGTTGCAACCCTGTAAATTCACCGCCCAATCGCACTTATCATCAAGCCATGTTTCCGTTATTCCGACTATATCATAGTTTTCATCAGTCATTCTTGCTTCAAGCTCACCCACTTTACTGATCAGACTTCTTGCATTCGTGGTCATACAATTTATACAGTTTTTTTTGTTCTTTAAAGTCATTTTGTTATTAATGATACTATTGGCTGATCTTACAGTTCTAACTGTACTAACCCCACCTCCTGCTTGACCCCCATTCCCATTGCTTAGACCCAGGTCGCTAGCTACGCTGACTACCCCCTTACTGCTCTTTTTGCCCTCCCCCCAGTCCCTAGTTTAAACACTCCTCCAGCCTTCTAGCCATCTTCTCCCCTAGCACAACTGCACCCTCCCCATTGAGATGCAGCCCGTCCCAACGGTAGAGCCTGTAGCCGACAGCAAAGTCAGCCCAGTTCTCCAGGGACCCAAATCCCTCCTTCTTACACCAACTCCGGAGCCACTTGTTTACCTCCCTAAGATCCTGCTGCCTTTCTAGTGTGGCTTTAGGTGCAGGTAGTATTTCCGAGAAAACTACCCTGGAGGTCCTCGCCCTAAGCTTGGACCCTAAGTCCCTGAAATCATTTTTGAGGGCCCTCCATTGACCTCTAACTTGTTCATTGGTGCCAACGTGCACCATGACCGCTGGATCCTCACCAGCCCCTCCCAGTAATCTGTCAATCTGATCCACGATGTGTCAAACTCGAGCGCCAGGAAGACAACACACCGTTCGATGATCCCGGTCTTTATGGCAGATTGCCCTATCTGTCCCCTTTATAATTGAGTCCCCCACCACTAGGACCTGTCTAGTCTGCCCTGCGCTCCCCGTCCCCATGTCACTGAAGCAGTCATCTCCCTGGAGTTCAGAGGGCATGCCATACTGCAGCGGTGCTGGGTCTGTAATGGCATTCCCCTCATCTGCCAATGTTGCAGACGTGTTGGGTTGTGGCAGTTCAGGACCAGCCTCCCTGGTTCTCTTCCCTCTACTCCTCCTTTTATCTGTCACCAAGCTGACTGCCTGCTCCCCCTGCTCTTCCATACTACCATCCGCCCCCGCCTCTACCCCAGCGAGTGCCTGCTCAGTGAGCAGCAAACTCCTTTCCATGATGTCAATGGATCGCAGTGTTGCAAGTTGCTCATTTAGATCCAGAATTTGGGCTTCTAAATGTGCAACGTGCATGCATCTTGCGCAACGGTATGCACCCAGTGTGCGCAACTGCTCACACACTGCCACCTATGCGCAACCGTTCACACACTCTTTTTAACTAACGCTCGCACTCTCACTCAATCCCCTAATCCTGCTGCACTTACACCTTGCACACAGACACTTATACACTCACACTCTAATACCCCCTCCCTTAGTCACACACACCTAGACCCTCAGACACACACACAATAAGACACACAGAGTTAATTATCGGCTCTGTTGGCAGCTCTTCCGCAGTTTAGGTGATGTCAAATGCAGTCGCACTGGCAGGACCTCTCTCCTGGCGGCATCGCTCTCTGTCCTGCTGCCACTCCAGGACCCGCTCCTCCGCTTCTGCCCGCTGACCGTCCGCTCCCTCGGACTCCTGGCGGCACTGGCTCCTGCGCTGCTCCGGTGTCCCCTGCTCCTGCTTCTGGCGCCCGTTACCTGGCGTCTGACGTCACTTCCGCCTGCAGTTTGCTGCCTTTGCTGTCATGTGAAGATTCCAGCCCAATATGAATTATATACAGTTAGGGCCAGAAATATTTGGACAGTGACACAAGTTTTGTTATTTTAGCTGTTTACAAAAACATGTTCAGAAATACAATTATATATATAATATGGGCTGAAAGTGCACACTCCCAGCTGCAATATGAGAGTTTCCACATCCAAATCGGAGAAAGGGTTTAGGAATCACAGCTCTGTAATGCATAGCCTCCTCTTTTTCAAGGGACCAAAAGTAATTGGACAATGGACTCTAAGGCCTCATGTCCACGGGGAAAATCAGGCCCGCTACGGATTCTCCATGTAGAATCTGCAGCGGGTCCCTCCTGCCCCGCGGACATGAGCGCTTAAAATAGGAATAAATCAGAATTAACTTACCTCTCACACGCTCCGGATACTTCCTTCGCTGCGGCGTCATCTTCTCTCGTCGCGGCCGGATCTTCTTTCTTCGGCTCGGCGGATGTGCATGATGACGTCGGTGACGTGCCCCGCGCATGCGCCGGGCCGAAGCAAAATGATCCGGCCGCGACTGAGAGAAGATGGCGCCGCAGTGAAGAGAAGAACCGAAGCGTGTGAGTAAAATCAGATTTTTGTGTCCCGCGGATCCGGACGGCTTCCATAGGCTTCAATAGAAGCCCGCGGGAGCCGTCCCCGCGGGAGACCCGCATGAAAATGGAGCATGGTCCAGATTTTTTCATGCTCCATTTTTAAAAAAATCCCTTTTATTGACCATCCGCGGGTATTTATCTACCCCGCGGGTGGTCAATGCATCCCTATGGGGTGCGGATCCGCGGGCGGGAGAAGAGTTAAAATCCGCTGCAGATTTTAATTCTTATTTTGCCCGTGGACATGAGCCCTAAGGGCTGCAATTAACTCAGAAGGCGTCTCCCTCGTTAACCTGTTATCAATTAAGTAGTTAAAAGGTCTGGGGTTGATTCCAGGTGTGTGGTTTTGGATTTGGAAGCTGTTGCTGTGACCAGACAACATGTGGTCAAAGGAACTCTCAATTGAGGTGAAGCAGAACATCCTGAGGCTGAAAAAAAAGAAAAAATCCATCAGAGAGATAGCAGACATGCTTGGAGTAGCAAAATCAACAGTCGGGTACATTCTGAGAAAAAAGGAATTCACTGGTGAGCTTGGGAACTCAAAAAGGCCTGGGCGTCCACGGAAGACAACGGTGGTGGATGATCGCAGCATACTTTCTTTGGTGAAGAAGAACCTGTTCACAACATCAACTGAAGTCCAGAACACTCTCAGGGAAGTAGGTGTATCTGTCTCTAAGTCAACAGTAAAGAGAAGACTCCATGAAAGTAAATACAAAGGGTTCACATCTAGATGCAAACCATTCATCAATTCCAAAAATAGACAGGCCAGAGTTAAATTTGCCGAAAAACACCTCAAGAAGCCAGCCCAGTTCTGGAAAAGTATTTTATGGACAGATGAGACAAAGATCAACCTGTACCAGAATGATGGGAAGAAAAAAGTTTGGAGAAGAAAGGGAACGGCACATGATCCAAGGCACACCACATCCTCTGTAAAACATGGTGGAGGCAACGTGATGGCATGGGCATGCATGGCTTTCAATGGCACTGGGTCACTTGTGTTTATTGATGACATAACAGCAGACAAGAGTAGCCGGATGAATTCTGAAGTGTACCGGGATATACTTTCAGCCCAGATTCAGCCAAATGCTGCAAAGTTGATCGGACGGCGCTTCACAGTACAGATGGACAATGACCCCAAGCATACAGCCAAAGCTACCCAGGAGTTCATGAGTGCAAAAAAGTGGAACATTCTGCAATGGCCAAGTCAATCACCAGATCTTAACCCAATTGAGCATGCATTTCACTTGCTGAAATCCAGACTTCAGACGGAAAGACCCACAAACAAGCAAGACCTGAAGGCTGCGGCTGTAAAGGCCTGGCAAAGCATTAAGAAGGAGGAAACCCAGCGTTTGGTGATGTCCATGGGTTCCAGACTTAAGGCAGTGATTGCCTCCAAAGGATTCGCAACAAAATATTGAAAAAAATATATTTTGTTTGGGTTATGTTTATTTGTCCAATTACTTTTGAGCTCCTAAAATGTGGAGTGTTTGTAAAGAAATGTCTACAATTCCTACATTTTCTATCAGATATTTTTGTTCAACCCTTTAAATTAAACGTTACAATCTGCACTTGAATTCTGTTGTAGAGGCTTCATTTCAAATCCAATGCGGTGGCATGCAGAGCCCAACTCGCGAAAATTGTGTTAGTGTCCAAATATTTCTGGCCCTAACTGTATTCAAAATCGAGTGGGCCAGCTGAGCGAAAGGCATCCACACGCATCGAGATGCGCCCCCCAGAACCCCCCAAATGGCATATCTGCGTAACAGGTGTTGTAGTAATGCTATTTGTATGCTATATATCATTTATTATCTTGTTATGGGTTTCTTATATCAGCTTAGGCATATATATATATATATATATATATATACTGTTATATCTACTCTTTTAGTATAAGGTTAGCAGTTAAACGTGTTCATATACAAACTTGTTCAGAATGTCTTATGCCCTTGTATCTTCCTCCCCCTCATGTTTCCCACAGAGTACTTGTACATTCTGTTTGGATAAGCTTCTCATTTACTGATAACGCTATATGCCTTCACCAAATTCTTTCACTTTTGATACTTTACTAACGTGTGAATTACCATATCCTGGGACTAACCTATCCTGTATGAGCACAATAACTCCTAGTTTGTGATGTAACGCTTGTCCGTAAAAGCGATTGTATTTCTTTGAATACATCAGAAGCGTACTGGCTTGATACAGAGCATTGTGTCCATCTGTTACCCTTTGTGCACAAAACTTCCGAATATCTAATTTGGCCCACGCACATTGCGCTTACCTGCATCAGCGTTCTGCAGCTTCTTCTTTTCTTCTTGTGAAGATGGCGCCGCTGGTCTTCTCTCACGATGGAACGCAGGTCTTCTCCCATGGTGCACCATGGATTTTCTTCTCCTTCCTTGCGTTCCATTGCCGATTCCAGCCTCCTGATTGGCTGGAATCGGCACACGTGACGGGGCGGAGCTACGATGACGACGCGGTGACCAGCTCTCCGGCACGAGCGGCCCCATTCACCAGCCAGAAGACCGGACTGCGCAAGCGCGTCTAATCGGGCGATTAGACGCTGAAATTAGACGGCACCATGGCGACGGGGACGCTAGCAACGGAGCAGGTAAGTGAATAACTTCTGTATGGCTCATAATTAATGCACGATGTATATTACAAAGTGCATTATGATGGCCATACAGAAGTGTATAACCCCACTTGCTCTCGCGGGACAACCCCTTTAATACCAATGAATAAATAAAATCATAACTAAAAATATTCCAGGCCTATATTCCCGATCGGAGGATCTCTTGCGGAGATATAACTGAAAATGGGGAATTATGATTTTTCCACAAGGATACAGGACTCCACCCCAACACGCCTGTATGACATCAGAGGGGGCAAGGGAAGGAGTGTCCTGAGGTACCCTTTATAATTCAGGGAAAAACAAACCCTAATTGTCAATCCACAGAAATATGCTGCGGTGTATGAACGGTCTGTCAGGACCGGCGGCTCGCGGGTCCGCCATGCCCTCAGCGCCGGTCCTGTCACCCAGGCAGCTGCTGTGCGGCGCAGGGGAGCCCTGGTCCTAGTTACCTCCCCTGGCCATCGAGCTCCTCCTCCTCACCGGGTTGCTAGGGACGCGTCCTCGGCACTATGGCAAACCGAAACGAATCTCCGTCGCTGCCTCCTGCAGGGATGGGGGCAGGTTCCCCAGCGTGGCTGGGTGTTCTCAGTTGCTGTCAGATTCCCCGGCCCTAACAGCTGCTGGGGCGGGAGCTCTGACAGTATTTAAACCCTGTCTGTGATGTGTTTCCCTTGCCAGTGTTAGTTTGGTCTTCCTGCTACACCAGCGTACTTCGTGTTGTGACTCCTGAGTTTTGACTCCCTGTTTTTAGACCTGACATTGCCTTTGCCTGACCCTCTTGTACCGCGTACCCTCTCGTTGACAACTCGGATAGTCTAACTCTCCTTGCTGTTGTTTGTTCCAGTGTCTGTCTGTTCGTTAGTCCCTGTGTTCCCCTTCCCTAGTGAGTGTAAGGACCGTTGCCCAGTTGTCACCCTGAGGCTTAGCCCAAAGGGGCAAGTAGGTAAAGACAGGGGTTGTGAGTATTTTCAGGGACCTCCAGTTTCCCGGACCCTGAGTCCTGACACTGTCCCTTTGTTACTAGGAATGTAACTTTGTATCCCAGAATCTGGTAACTTTCTTTTAATTCTTCCTGTTTATTTTAAAATACTGTCTGGGTGTTTTAATACTGTATTTCCTTTATACTACCGTGTAACAACCTTTTTCGTATATCTTTGAACCTAGCTATATTTTGCACTGCTAGTCCTTTTCTAGAATAAATTTACAATTTATGTCAGCCTTGTCCGTTTTACAACAGATCATAACTCCGAAGATTGTGTTCAGAATTCATAAGCCTGGGTTCCAGTTTACCTGTAACAAGCTGGCGGTGGCAGCCTGTATTTGTGTGGGCATTGTAGAGTGCTGGAGTGTGCTCTACAATGCCCGCACAAATAGGATAGGTGGTGATTTGTACTTGCGGTCCGCATGTGGCAGGACCCCGGCAAAGCTGGATACAATTCAGCCTGTATTTTACCGACTCCATGCTTGCTAGAGTGATCGATCGTGCCTTGGCCGTGACGGTTGGTAACGGTGAGTGCGCTCAGAATAGTCGATCCGTGAGTGATCGGAGACAGTGGCGGGATCACATATGCTACAACGAACTGCTGCGGTTCTGAAGGCTGAAGGAGGTCCAACATGTTACTAGATGGGGGTCTCCAAGTGGCCATTCTGTGGTTGTCCGGTGCTGGGCAAGAAGTGGGGGTAATTTTTGAGGTAAGCTGTAGATTTTATTTCAAAATGTTAGGCAGTAAGGCGACTCTCACACGGGCGTTTGTAAAAATGATGCATGAATACTGCAGGATAATTATAGCAATAACTGTCAGAATCATCCCAAACCAAGCCTGTAGTACCAGCTGGGCATATATCTATATTCCACAGCACTGCTGCTCGATTCACAACCTAATTGGTTGTTTGGGTTGGCGATTCACAATTCCAGCAACCTGATTGGTTGTTTGGGACCTCCAACAAAATGGCCAATGACTTCAGTAAAGGCGACGATTATTCCGTCTGCGGCAATTTACCGGATGTGCTGTACTATAGAGTCCGCAGTGTGAGCTAGAGCGGCTACACTGAGTCAGGGCTGTGTCGTCAGCAGGGTGCGTCTTTCACCGCGCATGCGTGCTGAGTAATTGGAAGCTGATCTGATGCAACCGACTGGCAGTTTGTGAAGCATGGAGCAGCTTACCGGCGGCACCGCACAGCTCCGGATAGGTGAGCCCCGGGGACACGGACGGGCCGGACTGCGGGAGTTATAAGTGATGGCAATGATTGGAGGAGAGGGAGGTGGCTTGACATAGTAATTCCTGGCTGCCATTGTTCTGGAGGGGGCGCTCTGTAACCCTTCCATGCCCAAGGAGTGTGTGCCATGTGCTGGTACAGCTGGTCACTGATACATGTGACTGGTCATTCGTGCCCATATCACATCATTGGCATGCCAATACCTCTGCTTGCTGTCAGTAAATGAGAACATCTATCTGGACTGTAAGGCTGGCGGTGGGTTTCCAAATTAGGATGCAATTGCAGCAAACTCTCAGCTGTGATAGACGTGTCTCAGCCTCTGGGGATAAGCAGGATTGCTTCCATTCACTGACTTTAAGCAGAGTTAGAGGTAATGATGGATTGATACATCAGTAATTGTGGAACTACAACTCCCAGCATGCCCTGACTGCTTCATGTGCAGGGCCCGCTCGCTAGCCGCTAACAGTAAGGGCCCTCGATTAATCGTGGTAGAACCCTCCCATTGATTTCCATGAGGCCTCGCTGTCTGCTCTATTCTGTGACGTTTTCACGCTTCTTAGCACCCCTCACAATATTGGCGCGCATTAAAAACCGCTATGGGACACTAACCTGCGTCCGAAAACGGCGGTACAATTGTGGCGCTTTGCCGACGCTGTGTGTGAGTGACCTACGGACTTCGGGTGATGCGGCTGAACTCCAGGGGCGGCCTTAGGGTTTAAAGGGACGTGATGCCCTTTACTGCATGCAGGTCGTTGCTCCGGGGAGCCGCGGTCTCTACTGCCAGCACCTTACGGTTTCCGATGCTGCGGTTTTCGGTAGTAAATATCCCGTTCACGCTGTAGTTAAGGGGATTTTCCCCATGTAAACGCCCGTAGTATATACTGTTAATGCCCAATAGGTGGCGCCCTCAAGGCGTGAGAACAGGGGGCTCCCTGACATGTCCGGACCTAGGGGGGATGTGTGGGAGAGCTCAGCGGATAGAAGTAGTTTGTGTGTGTGTATATAATATATATATGGGGTGCCCCTGCTGGTGGGATGGGCATCGGAGGACCCGCTCTCCCTTTAGGTGGAGGTCCTGAGGTTGGGTCCTCAATAGTCAAAAGCGGGAGAAGAGGTCACTACACACAAGGAGCCTCCGAGAGCCTCTTATAGGCCAAGGGGGGAACCACTTTTAGGGCCTCAGGTGGCAAGATCACAACTCTTATAATTTATATACCTACCTGAGATGGAACTGCATGCCGGGTTTTACAGCAACACAACAACTCCTAGGGGCTTGCAGAGAGTATATGCAGTTTGCACCGTGTATGACTTGTCCTCGTAGGCTCTTCACCCCCCGGCTTGCAGACTCAGGTACCGGTAATGGTTGTGCAGGTCACCTCTCCCCTTCTCCTCCGGCGCGCCGGCCGTCCGCCGTATGTTATCACAGTGCAGAACAAACACAATATCTAAAGGCATAGCAATGACCTCCCTTATAAGTCGCGGCCGGCCGTTCTATCGCATTTGTCAGGGTCACAAGGGCGAAGGACTTTTAAAAGAAGACTCCGTTCAAAAAGGATGTTGTTGGGGTGCGTTCAGATGGGGGGGTGCACAGTGAGCTGTTCCCACGTGGATTTCCTGCTTGAAGTCCACATATCTCCTCCACTCCCCTCACCATTCAAGAGAAATAAGTTCTGTTTTCTCCGGAGGAGGATAGACCCTCTGGGATTGTGGATGGAGGAGAGGTCACATCTTGGCCAGAGAGGGAGATTCGGGTGTCATTGATGGTACTGAAAACCATAGGAGTGTATGAGCTGTCCTTGGCCAGAGGGATAGATGGAGAACAGGAGGGGTGGTCTTAGGATCGGGTCATGTGAAAGGCTGGGGATGCATATATCTATATTACTCCCCAAATGCACACCATTCGCAACCTGATTGGTTGTTTGGATTTACTCATTCCCGATGATTGGTTGTTTGGGTTGGCTGATTCACGGGGATTGGTTGTTTAGGTTGGCTCATGTAGAAGTAGGGAGTAAAAGGCTAATATGCGCAGGGGACAGGCTAGGAGGAGGAGCCCCGGGTTATGCGCAAGGCGACAGGTCTAGGAGGAGGAGCCCCGGGTCATGCGGAAGGCGACAGGTCTAGGGAGAGGAGCCCCGGGTCATGCGGAAGGCGACAGGTCTAGGAGGAGGAGCCCCGGGTCATGCGGAAGGCGACAGGTCTAGGAGGAGGAGCCCCGGGTCATGCGCAAGGCGACAGGTCTAGGAGGAGGAGCCCCGGGTCATGCGCAAGGCGACAGGTCTAGGAGGAGGAGCCCCGGGTCATGCGCAAGGCGACAGGCTAGGAGGAGGAGCCCCGGGTCATGCGCAAGGCGACAGGCTAGGAGGAGGAGCCCCGGGTCATGCGCAAGGCGACAGGTCTAGGAGGAGGAGCCCCGGGTCATGCGCAAGGCGACAGGTCTAGGAGGAGGAGCCCCGGGTCATGCGCAAGGCGACAGGTCTAGGAGGAGGAGCCCTGGGTCATGCGCAAGGCGACAGGTCTAGGAGGAGGAGCCCCGGGTCATGCGCAAGGCGACAGGTCTAGGAGGAGGAGCCCCGGGTCATGCGCAAGGCGACAGGTCTAGGAGGAGGAGCCCCGGGTCATGCGCAAGGCGACAGGTCTAGGAGGAGGAGCCCCGGGTCATGCGCAAGGCGACAGGTCTAGGAGGAGGAGCCCCGGGTCATGCGCAAGGCGACAGGTCTAGGAGGAGGAGCCCCGGGTCATGCGCAAGGCGACAGGTCTAGGAGGAGGAGCCCCGGGGTCATGCGCAAGGTGGGGGACGCATATATCTATATCACTTTACAAATCCGCAACGTTCGCAACCTGATTGGTTGTTTGGGTTGGCTGATTCACGGGGATTGGTTGTTTAGGTTGGCTCGTGTAGAAGTGGGGAGTAAAAGGCTAATATGCGCAGGGGACAGGTCTAGGAGGAGGAGCCACGGGTTATGCGGAAGGCGAGTATGGAGTGATGCAGAAGGAGTGATCAATGGGGGTCTCCATGATATAGAGGAGTATCGGAGGGACAGACCTCGTACACATCACTAATAACACAGCCCTTGATTCTCTCCCACAGAAGAGATGTACGTTTCTGACAAAGAAGGGGATGACGCCACTGGAGATGGTACCAAGGAAAAACCATTTAAAAGTGTCTTAAAGGTAATGGGATACTCTGGGTATCATAGGACAGCAGTTTTAACCCTTAACGCCAGAGGACATGCGTTTACAGCCTAGGCACATGGTACTTAACGCCACAGGGCGTAAACTCCTGTGCCATCCTGCAGCTGGAGTTGGCTGTTACTGAGAGCTGTCCCTCCACTGCAACAGTGGGGATCAATTAGAACACCGATCCCTGCTGTTAACCTGTTGCATGCCACAACCGGAAGCCAGACAATTGCGTCCAGGTCTGCCATGGCCCATGATCGCTACTGTAAGCAATAATGCATTGCAGTACAGAA
The DNA here is from genome assembly GCF_035609145.1 of Eleutherodactylus coqui. Taxonomy (NCBI): domain Eukaryota; kingdom Metazoa; phylum Chordata; class Amphibia; order Anura; family Eleutherodactylidae; genus Eleutherodactylus; species Eleutherodactylus coqui. The sequence goes on along the minus strand of NC_089841.1, from coordinate 54,250,425 downwards.
GTACTGCAATGCATTATCCTTTCGATCATAGCTTTTCCGGTTCAAATCCCTAGAGAGACATTAAAAATATTAAAGGGGTTGTCTCGCGGCAGCAAGTGGGTCTATACACTTCTGTATGGCCATATTAATGCACTTTGTAATGTACATCGTGCATTAAATATGAGCCATACAGAAGTTATTCACTCCGTTGCTGGCGTCCTCGTCTCCATGGCTCCGTCTAATCTCCCGATTAGACGCGCTTGCGCAGAAGGGTCTTCTGCCTTCTGTTCGGTCCGCCACCAGTGGCATTCTGGCTCCGCCCCCTTCTACGCGTCATCGCGTAGCTCCGCCCCATCACGTGTGCCGATTCCAGCCTCCTGAAGGAAAGGTAAGTGAATAACTTTAAGTAAAATATAAATAGTAGCAAACCCTCTTTTGTGCACTTTCCCTTCAAAAACAAAACACACATTTGATATCATCGTACCTGTTACGACCTGTACAATGAATTGAACACCCTATTTATGTCAAAAACTGTAAAAAAAAATTACAGTATGCTTATTTTGCTTAAAAAAAAAAAAATGCTATAATAATTATCAAAAAGGCCATATATACTCTAATCTGGTACCAATAAATAAAACTACAGCTCAGCAGACAAAGAATAAACCTCCACAGAGCTCCATCGATGGAAAAATAGAAAAAAGGTATGAGACTTTGAATGCAGCGATGCAAGAAAAAGTCTTGCTGAAAAAAGGGTTTTATTGTGCAAAAGTGAAAGAACCTGAAGAAATATATAACTTTGGTATCGTCTTAATCATACAGACCCGCAGAAAAGATTTGTCATTTATGCCATATGATTAAGGGTGCATTCACACGAACGTATATCGGCTCGGTTTTCACGCCGAGCCGATATACGTCGTCCTCATCTGCAGGGGGGGGGGGGGGGGAGGATGGAAGAGCCAGGAGCAGGAACTGAGCTCCCGCCCCCTCTCTGCCGCCTCCTCCACCTCTCTGCACTATTTGCAATGAGGAGAGGTGGGGCGGGGCTAATTTGCGGAACTTAGCCCCGCCCTGTCCCGCCTCCTTTCATTGCAAATAGTGCAGAGGGGCGGAGAGAGGGTGGAGAGGAGGCAGAGAAGGGGCGGGAGCTCAGTTCCTGCTCCCGACTCTTCCGTCCGTCCCCCCCCTCCCTGCAGATGAGGACGACGTATATCGGCTCGGCGTGAAAACCGAGCCGATATACGTTCGTGTGAATGCAGCCTAATGCTGTAAAACAGTGTTCGCCAACTCCAGTCCTCAGGGACCCCCAACAGGTCATGTTTTCAGGATTTCCCTAGCATTGTACAGGTGATGTAATTATTGGTCATGCCTCAGCCATTGCCACAGGTGTTCTTACTATAGGATATCCTGAAAACATGACCTGTTGGTGGTCCCTGAGGACTGGAGTTGGGGACCCCTGCTGTAAAAGACCCAGCCATGTGTTGCGCTCCCTGACCCAGACTCTCTCTCTTCTGGTTTCAGGCTATGCTGACAGTCGGGAAGGAGCCGTTTCCAGTCTTCTATGTGGACTCGCAGAAGGAGAACGAGGTTGGACACTTACATTTTGCATTTCCATGTATTGAGCATATAATATGGCAGGCAGTGTGTAATGGTAGTGGTAATGGAGATAACTAGCGGGGCATGGAAAGTCGTAGAGAGAGGGACCACAGCAGCACATCCAGGGGAAGAAACGTCTGATCCTGTGGATGTGTTAGGCCGCCTGCAGACGAGCGGGTCGGATCCGGCAGCGAGAATTCTCGCCGCGGGACCCGACCCGAGAGCCTGCAGGGACGAGCGCGTACTCACCCGCGCCTGGCGGCCCCGGCTCTTTCATGGCGGGCTCTTTCATGGCGGCCCCGCACAAAAATAGGACATGCCGCGCGAGATTTCGCGCGGCCAAACCGTGGCCGTCTGCATAGGAGTGCGTATTGTAATGCACTCCTATGCAAACTTTCCCGCGGGAAATACCGCCCGTGTGCAGGCGGCCTTACTCAGGATTGGGCTGCGTGTGACGGGCGTGGTGTTGTGATATAAGATTGGGATAGATCAAGGCTGTCGCCACGGCAACGGGAAATCTGACATATTAAGTAGCACTATATGGCTTTGGCTGTGGTGTATGGAGCTGAACTGTAATGGCCAACCTCAGGCAACATGAAAACGCCGTAAAAGCAACGGTGTCCATTTGCACGTATCAACGCAGGACATTTTATTTGGGCTACACTGCAGTGATGAGCGGCTGGCAGCTACACGGGCCCACGGGATACTATGGAGTTCATGACTAGTGTGAGAGTTGCAGTATTGCAATGTAGATTTTTGGCAACACAGGTGTATGATGCTGAAACCTCATGCTTCACCCATACATGCCACGTGGCTGAAAACTACATTGCAAAAGGCCGTATTTACACAGGTGAGAGCGAAATCAGTCCGAGAAACTCAGACCAATATTGTGCTCGTTAACATGAGAGTTTTACTGAGAGGAGAGTGCAAGGTGTTTGGCAAGAAAATAGCATTGCATCACTGTACATGCGATTATTTTATTTATTTTTTCAAACGCACGAAAAAACCGCATCGCACTCGCATGTCCATGTGCTTGTTAACTCGCCCTCTGTAAATAATGGGCACGTTTCTGCAATCTTGCAGAAAAATAGTACATGCTGCATTCTTTCTAAGAAAATCACGTATTTGCATATGACCAATTGAAAACTGTGAATTCCATTTCCGTGCATCCCGCAAAGCACCAAACTCGCACTGGAGAATCGCCCATGTAAATAAGCCCTAAAACGGAGTGCTTTTTTTCATGTGGATCTCTGAGTCAGAAGCCGCAGGTCTGTAGATAGCAAAAGGTGTGCAGGATGGTCAACATGTGATTGTTCTCAGTGAGAGAAACCAAGTAATCTTGTAGATAACTTTTAATGGCTAACAAATACATGATGATACAGAAAGCTTCTGGGTGGTTATTATCGACCCTTCATCGGGCTATGAAACTGGTTTGGATGGGGCACAATTATAACACAAATGCAGAGATGACAGCCTTCTTGATCTAAATAAATGTTCACACACACAAATTTGAGACTGTCTCGCATGCAACACCTATAATAACACTAAACAACCGGAGAAAAGAGAGAAATACTTAATCAGTCCACTGAGCCAAGGAATATGACAATTTAGAAATGTTAGCGGCACCCTCAGATCCTCTAGATTTGCCTGAGAGGCATAAGATGAGTTAAAAACAATCATTATTCAGGTTCAGTTCATACATCCAACCTAGTCTGATCCTTCTCCTCTGTCATTTTCTCCCTGTAGAGATGGGATGTCATCTCCAAGACCCAGCTGAAGAACGTTAAGAAGCTTTGGAACCGGGAACAAATGAAGAATGAGGCCAAAGAAAAGAGAGAGGTGAGAGGCGCCTGATGCTGAGATTCTGCTGGTGTGTGTTTTATCACCACTCCAGCCTAGAACCAGAATTATTTAAATTAGATCTAACGGTCATTAACTTCATTCCTGTCCTATGACACATATGCATGGAATGGGAGGGAAGGGGTTAATGTGAAATATCATTCAGGTACAGTATATAGATTGCACCGGGGTAGGAGCTGAGCCTGCACCATCTGCGTTGGGAGCTGGATTTAACTGTCAGCAAAGGTCCTACTGCAACGGTAAAGTACTTTGATCCCCGCCCTTAACCTCTTACGTTCCTTCATCAATGTTGATCGTGGCATATTAGCGATTAACAGGGAGTGACCTCCTTCTCTGATGATATCCGCCCTCTGCCATCCATTTGTACAGGGCTGGTGGGTTCCCATTGTTTGTGTAAAGAAAGTAAAGGGATAATACACTGTGGTACAGAAGTACTGCAGTGTATTGTGCGAGAGATCGCAGGTTCAAGGCTCCTACAAGGATTGAAAAAAGTAAACAAAAGTCAAAAAATTATCCACGTAATAAAGCAAAACACTTTTGTGTACTTTTCCCATTTTTTTTAAATAATAAAAAAAGTTTATCCCTACATTCATAATGACCTGTATAATAAATGCACTTTTTATCCCACGTGGCTATAAATAATGCATCAAAATCCTTTTTTTAAATTTTGCTTCCCAGAAACAGCAATAAGTGATCAAAAGAGTAGTATGTACCCTTTAATAACCCCTGTAAAATGGCGCCAAAAGCTACAGCTCACCACACAGCAACAAGCCCTCAGATAGCGGTCAACGGAAAAATGAAAAAGTTATGGCTATTGAAAAGTGGAGATGAAAATCCCCCAAAACTCCTTGTGTCCTTATAGCGACCCTCTGATTGGGGTTGGGGGGTATATTACCTGCAATTGCTCTTCTTTGCCACCCTTCTGATCCACCAACTCTGGTTCTTAGCTGTCCAAGATGACTGCTGCTGTGTTCTATCTAGCTAACTGCACAATGCTTTCTGGTTGGTCAGTGCTGCTGTGTTCTATCTAACTGTGCAGTGCTTTCTGGTTGCTCAGTGCTGATCACATGAGCAGTACTCTCCAATCAGAGAGCAGGTATAGTGCATTGGTAGACTTGCACTACCAATCCACTATGAGAATTAGGCAGTCTGAATATTGTGGCGGTCATCTTGGACAGCCGAAAGTGGGACCTGAAACCAGCAGATCAGACGGTTTTGTTCCAAAACCAGAAGGTCGCTCTAAGTGCCAACCAGACTGTCCTTAAATTGAGAGAATTATTTCAAAGAAGGAGAGTAAACATGGCAGTTGCCTCGGTAAGGCAATCTCTTTCCATTTATCAGGACGATCTCCTATTGGAATGGCCACCATCTAATACTACATTTTACCTACAGTGGTGCCTGCAGGGACATGTCCACAGCTGATCACAGATGGTCTAAGCAATGGGACCTCCAGTGATCACCAGAGGAGTGATCACTGGAGGTCCAGTACATAGGGGTTGTCCAAACAGACCGACATCTGTAAGTAGGACATTGGTGTATTTATTGGATGGTCCCTCCTAGAAAGTGATGGTGTATCGCTAGGATATGCAAGCACTGTATGAACATTGGGGCCCCAACTTCTGGAACCGCCACTGATCCCGAGGATGAAGGGCATTGCTTGTGTAGCGCTGAGTCCCCTCATTGCTTCCCCTTACACAGTGGCGCTTCTAACCACCCGCTGTGCGCAGAACAGCAGCTGCCCCAGTCATACGCACCACGCGCTGCTGGAATTCCATAATTTCTGCTGGCTGCAAGGACGGAAGTTATTTTGTGTTCTTCCTGGGCAACGCGGTGGAAAAACCTAAGCTGTGTTTTGGTTGGGTGGGCATCTAATACCTTTTTACTGACATTCTTGCAGCCACTTTATTTTGTATCATTGCTGGAAATTGTAATTACTGGAGAAATTCAAAATGTGCATCCAGGTTCTCCATGTGATTATTTAATTCTCTTCCTCCAGGCGGAGGACAACCTGAGACGCGAGAAGAATCTGGAAGAAGCCAAGAAAATCGTCATTCAAGTTGACCCCAACCTCCCTGAGCCTGTCACTGTAAGGGCCCATTTCTGTCCGTGTGCTGCCCTTGTTTTTTACTGACTGAATACGGATAGCACACGGACACATTGCCATAAAATGGTGTGTAAATGTGTGAAATCGCAGCAAGTCCTGTTTTGGGCCAAAATCACTAATAAAAATCTATGGGAGTGTAGAAGTGTTAGAAAAAACGTAGTGAACACGGATGTTACATGTGTGCACTGCATTTTTATGCTGCAGCCAGGAGACAGCAGGAAAAAAAAAAGTTGAAATCAATTGCGTCATTTTGCATGCTTGAAAAACAGATTATGCACTAGCGTAAGAAACAAACCAGGCAGCACGCACATGGACATGCAGCAGAACGGGAAAACCAAAACACTGATGTGAACGAGCCTCTAGCTACATAGTCTAAACAGCAACATGCATAAATAAATGGTGTGCAAGATGCGCCCCCTACTGTCAGGTATAAGATGCAAAACAAGGCCCTATAAATCCTGCTGAGGGCATTTATACAGGGTGATTTCTAATGATATGACTTACCCGATTTGTCAAAATGGGGGCATTTGGTACAGTCTGCGCACCGCAAAGGTGGCGAAACAAAGTAGTAAATTATGGTGCACGTTACAGTCACGCAGTAACTTGAAGCATTTTGCGCTTTTGTCGCCACTCCAAAATGTGAGAAGAGGGTCAGGCTTCCAGCGAGCCTAAACATTTACCGTAGCTTACCCCAGATAATGGCGCAATTGCATTTCTGGCGAATGGACCTCTAAATGTGTTATAACTGATACCTCAGCTGCTGTAGAACCTCTTTTTGAAAAGTAAGAAAGAGTACTGGATACATTTGATTTTTCCAAAAATGAACTTGTCAGCAGTTCTGAGCAGGTTAAACCACTTACAGCTCCAGACCAATAAAACAGGTGTGTCCAAATCTTTTTTTGGTTACAGGCCTTAAATCCGGGATATCTTGCAAAACGAACTTTTAAAATCTCTTGTTCTGCATGCAGATAGTGCTGAACAGTCTGATGGGCGGACTTAGCTGCCAACACTTCACTCCATATTCCAGCCCCTGTCAGTGACCTGGATGATGTTTCCTATGCCGGTCTTGGGACAATAGAAATCTTGCGCTTGTGCTGTGCGACTGTGGATCAGTGCATGCGCAGAGGAGAGGCAGATCTGCCGTCAACAGGGCCAAATGCTCTGAGCATGCACCTGTCCATGGACTCGCCTCTTGTCTGTGCATGCACTGCTGATTGGAGAGGCCATCCTTCTGGAAATGGGAACCTCAGTGACGCACATGCAGAAGAGTGAGAAGAATCTGCTCACAACAGGGCCAAACGATGTGCACTTGGCATCGCTGCAGGCATACATGGAAGATTTCTATTGTCCCGTAGATGATGAAGAAGTCATTCAACTCACTGAGCCAGAGAGGGGCTGGGTTAAGGAGTGAAGTGCGGGCAGCAGGGATGGTCCGGGCTCGGTCCGTTTTTCAAGACATAATTGATTCAGGCAGTATAACAAAGTAGGGTTTGGAAACGCCTCTGTTAATTTGTCTGGAGCTGTAAGTGGTTTAACCTGCTGAGAACTGCTGACCGGTTCCTATTTGTTTTATGTAGAAGTTCTGCAGCAGCTGAAGCACAGTAATATATATGACTGCAGTTGCTGCGTTTTAAAGTAAGAGGCCGCATTCGCTACCAGTGCGTCAATGAGCGACCTACACTGCAATATATTCAAACCTGGCCCGTGAGAGACAGTCTCTGCAGGAAGAGGTAAGCGGCATGTGTGACCTTCTGCTCATATCTTTGTTTTCTGCTTCTATAGGCAAAAATCCGGGAGTTGGAAGCGTATCGCGGACAGAGAGTCAAAGTGTTCGGCTGGGTCCATAGGCTGCGCAGGCAAGGTATGGATTGAATGTTTTGTTGTGTGATTGTAAGTGTTAGGCTAGATGCACACGAGGGTATTTTGGGGCCATGTGTGGTCCATGTAATTCCACGGCCCATTACAGCCTATAGGGTTATACACATGGGCGTTTTTTTTCACAATGACCGATTATCTACATGAAAAAACTCCTCGCATTTCCTTATTCTGCCTGTTTTAGGAACAAAAAAAGGACAATGCGTGCGAAGGTGTTGTGTCCATGTATATCACACAGCATACGGACTGGTGTCTGTGCACCGACTGATGCGAGTTGCACCAAAGTTGTTTTGGGTGCAAGTTGCAGTTATAGCTAATGTGCGCCTAGCCTCAGCTGTACTTACACGGGCGAGTGCAATATAGGAGAAAATTGGACCCATATCGCACTTGGAAACCTGTGATGTGCGTGCTTCTGCATTGTAATCCTGGATTAAAAATGCGCACTTCGCATTCTTGTACATGTGGTTTTCATGCGCATAAGAAAAACAAATCGCATGTACCTTCAATAGCTAAAATTTTTTTGCCGTCTTTGCTTTTTTTTTGGGAAATAATGACAAGTCTCGCAGTGGAATCGCCCAAATATAGGACATGCTGTGATTTTTCGATTTCGCACTACAGGTGCGAACCCTTTGAGAATTCTGGGTTCTATTCTGTCAGTCTCGCTACGCATAGAACTTATGGACGAAAATCACTTGTGTAAATGCAGCCTTAGGCCGCCTGCAGACGAGAGGGTCGGATCCGGCGGCGAGAATTCTCGCCGCGGGACCCGACCCGAGAGCCTGAAGTGACGAGCGCGTACTTGCCCGCGCCTGGCGGCCTCTTTCATGTGCCGGCTGCCGCGCAGCCGGCGCGTGCGCAGACCGGAGCCGGCGGCCGGGTGAGTGCGAGCCCCGCACAAAAATAGGACATGCCGCGGTTTGTTTGCCGCGCGAGATTTCGCGCGGCCAAACCGCGGCCGTCTGCATAGGAGTGCGTATTGTAATGCACTCCTATGCAGACTTTCAGTGGCGGAAATACCGCGGCGGGATTTCCGCCCGTGTGCAGGCAGCCTTATGATGAGAATTACAGTGATTCCTGGGAGTCCGTGTTTTGATAATTGACCATATTGTTTATTTGAAGGACTTGTTTGGTTTAGAAAATGCATTTTTGAAAGCCGTATTTGGAAACGGAGTTACTAGATGGGGTCTTAGGTTTGGGATCCTCATTTCCTAGTGAAAGCAATGAGTGCCTCTTGTTCGGGATGCTGTAGGTCACACAGACAGACCATTGATTTCATGGGGAACTGTGTAATGCTTCAGTTTTCTTGTACTGCCACTATAAGAGAAATAAACACCCGCTGCTTATTATATGGATCATGTGTTGGTTATTTCAGGAAGGACCTTAATGTTCATAGTCCTGAGAGATGGGACCGGATTCCTGCAGTGCGTCCTCAGCGATAACCTGGTGAGTGTCTGGGGAATGATGAACAATCACTGAAAATGACCATATACTTACTGACACAGGAGGGGAAACATGTGCACCATCCTCAGCATGCAGGCAGCCACACTGCCAAATGAGGGAGCCAATCACAGCTGTGGAGGACACCGATGAGACAGCCACTCACACAACCTCCTATATAGAGGGGGGTGGCTGCTTGGCATATATTCCCACACAGAGTGGATACAAAGTGTCAGACCATTCTGATGGTTCACCATGCAGACCAGCAACCTATAAATGACGCCATAATATTTTGGCGGGCTGCCCTGCACCTTAAAAAAATAACCCACCTTGGTGAGTGGCTGTCTCATCGGTGACCTACACAGCTGTAATTGGCTCCCTCATTAAGCAATATGGCTGCCTGCATGCTAAGGTTGATGCACATGTTTGCCCTCCTGTGTCGGTAAGTATATGGCCGTTTCCAGCAGAATGATGGGAGTAAATGGGTGGGTGGGACAGTCCTCTTCTTAGCGCCTGTCCCCTACTGACAGCGATCGCCGGGGGCCCCTGGTAACCCGAATGTGCTGTTAAGAGTCTCACATGCAGTAAGTGTAGCAGTAATGTCACATAATAGTTAAGCTATTCCGCGTTTGCATATATCTTAGCGCCCGCAGGGTTCTGTCGCATTTTTGTGTATAATGGCTTTTTGCATTATAGTTGCAGTAGATTTGCAGCGGACCATTTATTTTTGTTGTTAGGAGGGGCTGATTGATTGATTTTTCATGGCCTCTACTTTCCTCCTGACTTTCCCCTTCGTGGGAGGAGAAGGCTCATGCTGCTTTTTTGATTTTAGGATAAGGTCAAGGGACAGGAGATTAACTCCTAAATGATGAAGCCTTCTTGGGTCCTAATTCAACTTTCTGGTTTTGGAGCAAAACTTTTTCTTGGGCCTGGAGGGTGGTGTATTTCTTACAGTTGTTGTTCTTTGCCATCCTTCTGTTCCCCTGGGTTTAGTTTTTGGCCGTTCAGTATGGCCAACTCAATCTCTAGACTACCTAATCCCTGCGGTACATTGGGAATGTTAGACTATTAATGCAGTATACCTGCTCTTTGATTGGCCACTGCTGCTCCTGTGATCAACCAATCACAGCAGTCCAGTGTGCACTGAGTGGTTAGAAAACTTCAGTGGCCATCTTGGACAGCCGAAAAAGCGTCCCAGAAGTAGCAGATCAAAAGGACGGCTGAATAGAACTGCAGGTAATAAACCACCCTCCCCCTCTGGTCCTGGGACAAAATTTCAACCCTCATGCCTGGGAGAACGGGTGATGACGCAGCGGCCTCTGATTCACTGCAGCAAGTCATGTCAAATTGCTGCAGAGTAAAGCCTGGGTTATTTTGTTATTATATAACATGGGCACTTATTAAAAAATCTAATTGGATATAAAATTTTTTTTAGTTAGACAACCCCTTTAAGGCGCATTTAGATGAGACGAATGTCGGGCAAACGATGCCCGGCACTCGTCCCCACATGCACTCGCGGGAGCTAGTATTGTTGGCTCACAGCGGGGCGGCTGCATGAGATTTCACTCTATGCCCTCCCCTGCCCTTCTCCGTTGATGTAACATAGTGGCCGTTCAATATTGAACGGCTGCTATTTACATTCGTCGATCTGCTCATCGTCCATCATTCATGCTGCATAAACTATGGATAAGCAGATTGGTCACCGTTCAGTGTAAATAACAGCTGTTCGGCCGCTATGTTAACCCTTTCCAATCCACTGTCTGACGTCTGAAGACATTATGATTTAAGGCTGTACAGCTCCGATGTTGGAAGACGTCTGTCGGGGTTCTCTTACTGTATATTGCCAGCCTCTCTGCTATTGGAGCCTATCCAACGTGTCACCTCATGCAGTACTGGCTTTAGCCAGTATATAGCGCTGTTCTGTAACAGCACAAAAAAGTAAGCCCCTTTGGAAAACCAGGATACAAATTGGATTGGAAAGGGTTAAGTCAATGGAGAGGGGCGGGGTAGCGCGAGGAGAGAAATCTCCTCCAGCCGCCCCGCTGTGAGCCAGCTATACTAGCTCCCGTACAGCAGCACAGGAGCGATTATGTGTGGGAACGAGTGTCGAGCATCGTCTTCCCCGACAGCAAAACGGAAGCATGGCGGATCCTATTATAGGCAATGGGATCTGACCTGAGCCGCACTGTTCCGTTACACGATGGTTCCCTTTACTACAGGTTTGCGTTTTTTCCTGTTCTTATAACTGAAAAGAACAGAAACCTGAAAACAGATGTGACCAGAGCCTTAGTACACCCTAACAGCAGGCTTGTTGTGCAGACAACCTCGGGGTCCTTTATAAGTCACTACAGGCAGCTACCCAGGGGACCTTCAAATTCCCCATCGAAACTTGGTCACTCAATCTCCTAGGCGGGATTCCACTTTGATCGTCTTGTGAACATTCTTGACACCAGTAATCAAAGGGTTAAACAGTGCTGAAGAATAATACCTCTTAAAGGGGATGTTAGTTAATTTCTTTTTTTGTCAATAAGCTGGCTGTACCCCAAGGCCATATTTGCACCTCCTGCGCGACCGCTCTATACTCTGCGTCAGGTCTGTGTATATGTGACGTCGCAGGCTGCTGCAGCCAATCAGAAGCCATAGTGTCTATATAGCGCCGTACTCTCCTGTAAATGCAGCGCTTGCGCTTTTATATTGCGACTCGCTTTACTGTAGGCCACTGTTTTCTTTGGCGCACAGTACATTTTTCGGATTACGAGGCGAACACGAGAAGCGTCTGTACATCACACCCCACGCTGACTATGTTGTGTTTGCTCTTCTGTTTTCACAGTGCCAGTGTTACGATGGGCTGGTTCTCTCTACTGAAAGCACGGTGGCCGTCTACGGAACCCTGAACCTTGTGCCGGAAGGGAAGCAGGTACAGATGGAATATACTTGCATCTGTTGGAGGTGGAAATGTAAAACTAATACATGTTTTTGGGTAAACAGGCTTTCCCACCAGAGGTGCAGGTTGTATCATGGTAGGATATGTCGTGACGGGAGGGTCTGGCTGCATCTGTAGTGGGAAACCTCCCTAAAGTGGGGCGCAAAGGGTGTGCTGAGACTTCTGGTTCCCTCACTGTGCATTTTAGAGCTGGCTTAGTAGAACAGGGTGAATGTTATGCTGTCTAGATTTTGTCTTTTCCTATATTCCTGATCTAAAGGGGTATTCCTGGCTTCCACTAGATAATCGTCAGAATAGGTCATCAATAGTAGACTGGCTGGGGTCTGCCGCTCAGGATCACCGCTGATTCTTTGGCCTATTGTCAGTGCAGTGCGGCCGGACATCCGCATCAGTGATCAGGGCTGGAAGTGTAATAGACGGCTTCACTCCCATTGGAGTCGATGGGAGTGAAGCAATGTCGCCTATTACACTTGAGGATCTTCATTACCATCGGAACCAGGAGTGTAATAGGAGGTATCAATCCAATTCATTTCAATGGTAATTAAGCGGTCTATTACACTTCTGGCCCTGACCACCAATGATGAGGATTAATTCCCTGAACTGACAGCAGGCTGGAGGATTAGCTGATCAGCGAGAATCCTTGCAGGTCAACTATTGATGATCCCGCCTGAGGATAGATTATAAGTAGTAAATCCTGGAACACCCCGTTAAATACATCATATACGCTAATGAGGGCGGTCCACCAGGGCCCCTCCTTATCCTGTTCCAGTGCCCCGCCCCCCAGTGATATAATTATTACGTGCCACTTACTGGCTCTGATCTGTCTTCTGTCAGGACATTGGAGGCCAATAAATGGTTTCCATTAGCACCTTCTCTGCCTACATTTACAGAGCTTGTAAACATTATATTCATTGCATAAGTAATGCAAAATAAAGGTTTGCCATTTACCCGCTGTTAAAGGGAATGACCAAGAATGCAATAAAATGGCTTGTGGAAACCTGCCCTAGAACGGGAGAATTCATACGCAGCCCAGTGGGAAAAGGGGTGGGAGCAGAGCCTAGCACTATGCTATTCTGCACAGTGAAGCATTAGGCCCCCTGCCCTGCTCCCTTCACCATCTGGGCTGCACATGACTTCTTCTGTTGGCATACCATTGGGATCCACCTGCCCTCTTGGCTCTGCCCCTTCTTCCTCCCATCCTCAGACAAGTTTCCATGAATAGCAGCCATTGTATGGCTTTACCGGATAATCCCTTTTAATGATAACCGTGTAGAATATAGACTGTTACCTACACAGTTTGCATCTTATGCTGTTCATTGTATTGTGCACGTCCACCCGATGAGCCGAGTGGACGACACACATGCTCTCTCCCTCACAGCCAGCGCTCTATATAGTGATCCTCTGTTCACTGCAGGGCAGCCAATAGAAATGGTTTTCTGCTTCTCAGGAAGGAGCATTCTCTGAGTACACAGCAGCATAGCTGAGAAGACTCCTTCTAGAGGAGCTGTAAGAAGGGACTAGATTCTCTGCTGCCAGAGGGGAAAAGAAATGGATTCTGTCCGGAGCTGCCCCCAGCCACACAGATTAGTAGCATCAAAAGGCATACATGGAAGCGAAAACTGGCAAATGTATTTTTTACTGCTTGAAAAATAGTATATTCCTTTAAAACAGCCATTAATCCTTGATCCTTCTAGGCCCCGGGTGGGCATGAGTTGGCCTGTGACTTCTGGGAACTTATCGGCTTGGCCCCGGCTGGTGGAGCTGATAACTTGATCAATGAAGAATCTGATGTGGACGTCCAGCTGAACAACCGTCACATGATGATCCGAGGAGAGAACATGTCCAAGATCTTCAAGGTTCGCTCAACCGTCATCAACTGCTTCCGCAACCACTTCTTTGACAGAGGCTACTATGAGGTAAGCGGGATCTTACCTGCAGGAGTAATAAATGTTTGGTTTCTGTTTGCACTTCTGCATCTGCCGAAGTTCAATCTGTCAAAGTAATGTATCATTGATCGCGCACAGGGAACATCATGAGGATAAAATATACACGATGCCAGAATTGCGATTTTTGATTATCTTGTCTGCGAGGGGAAAAAAATTAATAAAAAGGAATCAAAAGGTTGTATTCTCCCAAAATGGTGTCCATAAAAACTGAAGGGCATCCTGCAAATAATGAGCCCTCGCACAGCTATGCCCATAGGAAAATATAAACGCTATGGCGCTCAGAGGATGGCAACAGAAAAGTCTTGTTTCTCTCTTTTGTAATTGAAAGAAGAAAAAAAAAAAAAGTCATTAAGAGTTTCAAATGTTAACGTTGCATTGCATGAAAATCCCAAGTTCATGTGATACGATAAACAAGGAGGCTCCATAGGGAAACATGGGAGACAAAAAAATAGCAGATCGCAGAAAGCTAGACCGTGCCGCGGTTTTTGTTTGTTTTTTTTTTGTTTGTTTTTTTTCCTCTGGCAACATAACATCAGCGAAAACTTCACTAATGTGAAGGAAACCGTTGAAAAGCATCGGTTTCACAATCCCACATTTTTGTAGTGCTGTCGCATTGCCGGAAAATCGCGCAATTTTGTAGCCTGTGTGAAAGCGACCTAATACAGCAAAGAAAAACTACATAAAGTTGTTGTTGTCATAACCGTACCAACCCATAGAAAAAAGCTATTGCCACGTGTAAGCCGAAAAATGGGACCAAACCCCACACACAAAAGATGGTGATATTGCACTTTTTTCATTTCCCCTCAGTGATAAACAGTTTTTTTCAGTACATTATATGGTACATTATATACACTGCGTTTCCCCCAAAATAAGACCCTGTCTTATATAATTTTTTGCCCCAAAAGAAGCACTAGGTCTTATTTTCCAGGGTGTCTTTTACTCACCTAGCCGGCGGTGTTTGAGTCCCTCGCGCTGGCCTCCGACGCTGCGGCAGACTGCCGTGCCCTTAGCATTGACATAGCGCACTCTTCCTGGTGACAGGGATTTGAGTACCCCGCCTCCAGCAAGCGAGCGCTGTGATTGGATCACGAGCGCCGTGGCTCAGAAAGTAGAAAGTTCTGTATACTGGATAAACCAACAGCAGCTACTACAAGGAACTGTGATGACGTCACCGTTATGTAATCACCTGTGTGGGTGGAGTTGGGAATCACATTACCAGGGGGGTTAACTGTATCGAGGAGTCTGGCGATGTGTGGAATGGCAGAGCTGTGTGTGATTTTGTGTGATTCAGGATGTAGCAATGCTGTGTATGTGATATGTGAGGTCAGGATGGATGTAAAATGTAGCAGAGCTGTGTGTGTGTCATGTGCTGTGAGTGTGATGTGTGGGGTCAGGATGGATGTAAATGGATGTACAATGTAGCAAAGCTGTGTGGGCATCAAGATGGATGTAGTGGAGCTCTGTGTGAATTGTGGGAATCATAATGAATGTACAATGTAGCAGAGCACACGTAACATTTACTAGTACATTATGACATTCCTGTATAGTATTTTTTTATAATCAATATTTTTTTGCTTTTCAGGTGACTCCTCCAACCTTGGTGCAGACACAAGTAGAAGGAGGCTCCACTCTGTTCAAGCTGGATTATTTTGGAGAAGAGGCGTATTTAACGCAGTCCTCTCAGCTGTATTTAGAGACCTGTATCCCTGCCCTGGGAGACACTTTCTGTGTTGCTCAGTCCTATAGAGCCGAACAGTCAAGGACCCGGCGACATTTAGCGGAGTAAGGAAACTGTAGTGAGGAGCTGTAAATGTCCTGTTCTGACCTGTACATGTGAGGCCCATCGTCGGGCTATAAAATATGTATGAATTTGCTGGAACAGGTAGCTGTACTGCTGTAGCGCAAATACTGTTTAACCCCTTAGTAGTCAGATCAGAGAGTTGCTGCTCCGGCAATGTTTAATACAGCTTGGTGCATAGATTGCAGTTGGGGCAGCTACAAATGAGTCTGTTTGTCCATGTAGGATCACCCCTGGTACAGCCTTTGCAGATGTCATAGATATGACTATGAGGCAGAATTAGTATTTTCTTGCAGAGATGTTGAGTTGACTCTTCTTTCGTTCTTTATCAGATATACTCACATAGAGGCTGAATGTCCCTTCTTGACATTTGATGACTTGCTGAACCGCCTTGAAGACTTGGTGTGTGATGTGGTGGACAGAGTACTGAACTCTCCGATGGCGCAGCTGGTGAAGGAGCTGCACCCGGTACGTTCTGGATTCCGCTCTTATATACTTCCCAATAGATTTCTACCCAAAATAGTGCTTAAAAAAACTGTCTTCAGGAGGGGCGAACCTCTTGAAGTGAGGCAATACACACAGCAGATAATTTTAAGGAGTAGCTGCACATTTTCAAAAATGTATGGAATAGGTGATTGTCAGCTATTTTGAAATTGACTTTATTAGCCTGTTTGTTCATTTTTGTACAATACGTCTCTCCAGCTGTGCAGCTAATGAAGACAGGGGTGAGGAATCAATCTTCACCTAACTGTATATCAGAAGGGGGAGCTCCAGCTGTGCCTGCACTGTTCTCTAGTGCAAGCACAGCTGTTTACAGATTAGAGGTTATTTAATAATTTGCTGCCAATTTATTTTCAACCCTACTTGATCATTTTGTATCCCCAAGATTTTCCCCTCCGCTGCTGATGTTGTTGCACCCGGGTCTCGATGGCTCTGTCCCCAGGCGCTATGTAAGGAGAAACCGTTTTGTGCTGCAGACGGCTTCTCCTCCTCACAGAGCGCCCATTCCCCGCCAGACCTGATCCATTGCCAGGGTCTCAGTGCATCACGTCTACAGTATATTACAACCCCATGCACTGAGATCCTGACAGTACATTCGGTCTGGTGGGTAACGGGCGCTGTGAAGGGTAGAAGCTGTCTGCAGCACAGAACGGCTTCTCCTTAAACAGCACGCTGGGACAGTGGCAGGAGGGTAATAAAACCAGCACTTGGAACACCTCTTGGGAGCACAGGACGGCCAAGTAGGGTTGGAAAAGAAACAATATGCAGGAGATAGTAACCCCTTAATGACATCGGACGTAAAGTTGCGTCCTGTGCGTTCAGGGCTTGTATGAAGGATGAATTGGAGCCGATCCCAATCCATACAATGCGGATGTTGGCTGTTTCTCACAGGTTACACCTGCCAGCAACAGCTGCGATCGGCGTTACTGCCGATCGTTGCTATTAACCCTGTAAAAACTGCTGTAAGTTCTGACAGTTGCATTTAAATCCCCTGATCAGGTTTGCGGGGTGCCATTTAGTTAATAGGGCAGCCTGATGTCTTCTGAAAGCCCTTGGCGCGCTATGACTGGTTGCCTATCAAGCTATGCCTGTGACTCCCTCTGTGACGTCATGGGCCCTCTACTATGTAACCATGGAGAGCAGATAGGTTGCTGGCCTGTGTCTGCTATAATTAGTGACTAATACCTTGCAGTAGAGATGTACTTCAATGTATCATAGTGATCGTAGGTTCCGGGTTCCAGTCCCCTACACAGAGACAAAATAGGGGAAAAAAAATGTTAAAGAAACCAATACAAAGGTATTAAAAAAAAGCCTTTTTTGCACACTTTACAATAATGACTTGTATAATAAATTAAACACCCTTTTCATCCTGCATGGCAAGAGCCATGAGAAAAGCTGAAAAACAGAAGCCAAAAAGGAAGCAACAAAAGTCAACAAAAATGCCCTATGTACAACACCGTACCCATATAGGCGATTTTGTTTTTTGCTGTAGGAGTTCAAACCCCCTAAACGCCCTTTCAAGAGAATGAACTACTCGGAGGCCATCGCCTGGTTGAAGAAACACGATGTGAAAAAGGATGATGGAACTTATTATGAGTTTGGGGAGGTAAGTACTCATCTTGTTGCTCTATGGAGTATAGAGTGATGGCTGGACATCCCTGACATCATATAGATTATGTAAAATTGGGCACTTTTTTTCCCATGATGTGTATTGTAAGCCCTTAACAACCGCCTCTACGTCTCTTGATGGCGTCCGTTAATGGACTTTATTCTGCATCACTGTCTTTTTGCAGCGCTGCATTAGAAGCCCGGGCGCAGGTGTCCTGTGCCCGGGGAGCGGGTAACAGCCGAACAATTTCTCTAACACCAGCGAAAGAAAAAATGGATCCCCTGTGTTTAACCCTTTACACACCGTGGTCAGTGTGACCGCGGCATGTAAAAGACTGACGGAGGGAACTTCCTCTGTCACCCATCGGGCCTCCGTAATGTGATCGTGAGGTCCCGATGGGTCGCCAGGCATTCGAAGGCTTGGAAATGGCATTTGGGACCGCCAGCTACGGTGGTCTATGAGGCTCTGCCTTTGGCTGGGCTTCGCAGGCTTTCTAATGCACTACTATGCTGATGTATAGTAGTGTATTAGAAGAGTGATAATAGATTGCTGGTAATAAAGTCCCCAGGGGAACAAAAATAACGTTTTACTATTAAAGGTGCAAACAGGCTTTTTCACTAAGGCGTTAAAAACACACGGTTAAGACAGGGACACTGTTTCTTATTTTCAGTGGGACACATATTGTAAATGTATTTGGGAGCTGAATACACACTAAAATACGCTGTGTGAACCTGCCCTAAAACGCCTAGCATCTGTAATGGAGGTTATGCCCCACTATAGTTTTTCTCCTCATGCGCTGCGATCAGGCACACGGCGCTGTGGACACTTGTAGTGGTGGTTGTTGGGAGTTGTATTTTCCATCTTTATCCACCAGGTGGAGTCAGAGACCATCTATCACTTAACGCTCGGGTGCAATTTGCCCGCGCTGCGATGTGCAGCAGTATGTAATAGTGATGCGATTCTTATTTGCTAGTCGCTCTGCAGGAATGATTTCTCTCTATATAAATATTTGCTTTATAATATTTTCAGAAGTTTTAATTTTTTTGTGCCATCAGGACATTCCAGAAGCCCCGGAGAGGCTGATGACAGACGCCATCAACGAGCCAATCTTGCTTTGTCGCTTCCCAGCTGAGATCAAGTCTTTTTACATGCAGCGTTGTGCCGAGGATCGACGTCTCACCGAGTCTGTGAGTACAAGGGGGTTTTCTGAAGAAAACTCTCACTTAAATTGATTTGGTTGTGACACATTACTGCATCATCAGTGCTCGGCCCTCACCATTTACATCTCTGCACAGAAAACCAGAGAGATTTGTAATTGCAGTTTTTGAGCCTCTTAGTCACCTATGACGTATATATGCATCATAGGTTTTTGGGGTTGAGATGGGGTGTATGGAGCCAAGCCCATTCCATATAGAGTGATCACGGACTGTGTTAAATGGCTGACATGGAGCCGTGATCTCAGCTGGAGTTAGGGCCCTGCTTCATTGCCCCGAGCCCTCTGTCCGCAGGTTGTTGTGGCAGGGTTAAGCCCCTCGGTGATGGCAAATACGCCTTTTTACTTACCTCACTTGCTGGGCTTTAAACCTTCACATACCTTTTTATTAGGGTGGTGGCTTGGATGATTACTGACAGCCAGGCTCCTGCTATAACTGCCAAAAGAAGAGAAACCTTAGATCATTGCAGCTCAAGCCCTTACATGCCACAGTCAATAGCAACTGACTCTGTCGGCAACATCACATTGATCCAATCCTCTTTTCTCAGCGCCATTGCTCATGTGGACCTGCAAAACACACCTGTATGGAGACTTTTGGCTCGCTCTGTAAATCAAAATAACCATCACACAATGGCAGAAAAAATAGTGCAACTGCTACTTCAACACTGCTACTACTGTTTGATCAGTTCATCGCAAAATTTAGGAAAACTTTTTCTGGTCATCAACGCCCAGAGTGCATCCAGGGGGAAAGAATTAATTAGCCTTAGAAGACTGCAGTAATACAGATTTACTATATATTTTTCATTTTCCGACCATCTGCTAGGTGGACGTACTGATGCCTAATGTTGGTGAGATTGTGGGAGGCTCAATGCGTATCTGGGACAGCGAGGAACTGCTGGAAGGCTACAAGAGAGAAGGCATTGACTCCACGCCCTACTACTGGTATACAGATCAGGTAAGACCTTGCCTTTACATGAGCGACCAGTAACCAGGCTAATATGTCCACCTTTACCACTGTTCTGCAGCAGAAGATGGGGTTTTCTCGTCTGTCATTGGGGTATACCCCAAGACCCCCCACCAGCTATGCCCCTCCTGCAGGCACTGAGCTAAATCCGTTTTAGCTTAATATCCAAAGTAAACAGACCTCCTGCTCTGCAGGTCTTATCTTTCATCTTTCTTTTTTTTTTTTTTACCTTTTAAGATAATATCCTGATGCCTCCCCACATGTAATCTATATATACCCTGCCTCCTCCATACATCTCTGCCCTAATATCCTGATACCTCCCCACATGTAATCTACGTGTACCCTGCCCCCCCCATACATCTCTGACCTAATATCCTGATACCACCCCACATGTAATCTATGTGTACCCTGCCCCCCCATACATCTCTGCCCTAATATCCTGATACCTCCTATATACAACCTGCCTCCTCCATACATCTCTGCCCTAATATCCTGATGCCTCCCCACATGTAACCTATATATACCCTGCCTCCTATATACAACCTGTCCCCCTTCATACATCTCTGCCCTAATATCCTGATACCCCCCCATATGTAATCTTCTATATACAACCTGCCCCCCCTATACATCTCTGACCTAATATCCCAATACTTACCCACTTATAATCTGCGCTCCTCACAGGACTACCTTCTCTGCTTTGTGTTTGTCTGCTGCTCACATGATGGCCCCCCCAGATTACTCCTGTGCCCCCCCCCCCCCCATACTCTGGAAGTTGTTGCCTCAACCCATCAGACCCCCCCCCCCCCCCCCACTAGTTTCCAAACTGTCAAAAAGCAGCCAGAAAACCCTCCAGTGACCCTGCTGTCACCACAACATGATGCCTGCTACCTCCCCTACGTCTTGATGGTTAGCCCTTGTAGGCAGGGTCTTCTCTCCCTCGGTTTGTCACTCATTGAGCTCATGTTTATTGTACTTGTTTTTATTATCTCACTTTATGCACTTGACTCCTTTTTGTGTGTTTTAACCAAAATCTACTTTCTCCCTTTTTTTCCCCTTTCCAGCGTAAATATGGCACCTGTCCTCACGGCGGCTACGGTTTGGGTCTGGAGAGATTCCTCACTTGGATCCTCAATAGGCACCACATCCGGGACGTCTGTCTGTACCCACGATTTGTCCAGCGTTGTAAGCCTTAACCCCCTGGAGACCACCATCCCCTGGTAGAGGGATTCCTCCTCTCATGTTGTGGACGTGGCCACCTACCTGCTGCTGCTTTTATCAGGACATTTCCAGAATCACCGTGTTAGTCGCTCGGAGTCTCATCCTCTCTCCAAGCGATGCTTTGTCCATACTTCCCCTATCTGCAGTAAAGGATGTACATTCTGCACTCACTGCGAAGACCCTCATTAATTGTCTCACACACAGTGGACCATCATGCGCTCAGCACTGTATTGTAACGCCAAGGCACCGATGTAGCAGAGCTTAATTTGTCATATGCTGGCGTCAGAACTTGTAGTCTACAGTCTTGGGCTCTGCTCACATCCGATATAAAGGGAAGCCACTACTTTATGCTGGGCTTGACGGAGCCTACTGGTTTACCCCAATAAAGGCAGTTGATTGTGCGACTTAGATGTGAACAGAGCCTTACATGGGACTGCCGCTAATCATTCTAGATTACCTCAATGATATGACAATATAGCAAGATGACACATTGAGCTCTGCTACATCTGTAGATCAGTGGCACTTTGCAATCACATTGAAATGAACCCGTGTCACTACGCCAGTCATAACTGGGTCCAAAGCTTTTTTTTTTTTTCCTCCCCTTAGTCTGCCATATTGAATGGGATGTTTGTAATTAGAAAAACATGTCCATGTTTGTGGCCGGTATTACATCTCAGCGCTAATGAATCAAATGGAACTGAGCTGCAATACCAGACACAACCATTGGACTGGTGTGGTGCTAGTTTTTGAAGAAAGCAGCTGCGGGTTTTTTTGTTGTTTTTTTTTTCCTAATCCTGTACAACCCCTATAATTTCAAATTCCCATTCTCTTAGGCTACCTTATGCAACTCGGCCCAATATTGTGCTCGTTTTCACGACAAAGCGTTTTCTGGTCAAAAACGCCTCTCATCACTTCAGTAAAGTAGCAATCCTTTGCCACGGCTTTCAGCCACGTCAGGTAATCGGAGTTTTTTTCCCATTGTATCCAATAGGAAGCCTTGCATGTAGATCGCACGTCTATTGTAAACAATGGGCGATGCGTTCCGAGAAACGTGAAAAGATGGACAAGTATATGACTTCATTCAAAAGAATGGTGTTCATATTCGTGCGAGAGTTGTGCGTCTCACAAGGCACAAATCTTGTGCGAGTTTCTCGCCCGTGTGATACCGGCCTTAGCCAACCTCAAAAATTTTCTCAGAGCCTAAAGGACATTTCCACGGGCCTGAAGTCCTTATGAAGGCTCGTTCACCCAACAGTCGCATTGTGTAAGAGGACTAGCGAAAGGCGATGAAGAAACCCATGTTCGTTCCTTGTTGGATTGTGTCCTTTAGGTTAGCATGCTCATCTCCCTGTGTAAATGGGAAGATGTACAGCTGATCAGTGACAACTAGATGGTGACCAACGATCTCGTTAAGGATTAGTTTGCCCGTGTTCATGGAGGCAACTAGTGCTGACTGACATGTAAAGGCCATTTACACAGGATAACAGTCAAGTGCTTAAGCACCCGACGGGCGTCCCAATGATCATCACTGCTCGGCTCTCACACTGGAGCAACCATCACTTGCTGAATGAGGCGCCGTGCGCTGGGGATCTCTGCCGGCTGTGTGCCTCCATGCAGAGTAAACAGGCAGTCGTTCATAGGTGGTGATAGCTGTCTGCCGATCGGTGCCTTCACTGACCGGTATCGTACTTCTATGGCTGGGGTTGGGACAGATCTATCCAAACTAACACCAAAGAAGTTGGGCAAAAAGTGGCCTTGACTAAGTAAGTCTTAGTCTGGTTGCTAGGGAGACACTTCCTAGCAACTACGGTCTGTCAGTGATGTCAGGCAGCTCCTCTCTAGCATCCAGCCTGTTTCAAAGTACTCAAGTGTTCATACAAAGGGAGCGATGAGCCATAAACAAAGCCCCCCCCCCCCCTCTTACTGCTGTACTAATCAGGGAAATTTACATGGACCCTCCCTTTAAATTAAGATTCCTGTCAATTTTTTACATCGCCCCCTACTTGATAGTTTGGATGTGACATTTTGATCCTTCCGCCTTCGCCGACCACATTCGTAAAATGACCACATTAATGTGACAGCCCAGAGTAAGTTGTGCTGAGACCGCCAAGCCCTCCGCACTGTGTGCCCGCTGAGGCTGCCGGGGACCTAGAAGAACGTGTGCCGGGATTATTATTTTGTACATCCTTTTCTTCCAGCCGTCGCTGTTTTATTTGTCCTAGCACTGCATGTTCCTGAAGGCGACCCACCGCCCCCAGTCACAAATAAAGGTGGAGCTGGAAATCACATGTCTGTCTGTGATCTGTGTAGCATCAACCACTGACACACACGTCCCAGCGGTGCGAAGGCCGGCGTGCCTTAACCCCTTAACGACCAGCCCATAGTGTTTTTACGTCCTCCCGAAGTGGGCTCTATTCTCTGAGGACGTAAAAACATGCTTCCTGCAGAGAATAGTGCCCCTCGGGCTGTGGACGTGACAGCTCCATGCTGTCGGTGTCCGCAGGTAGCTGACAGCATGGAGCTGTCATCCCGGGCTGTTCGGAGCCCCCCCCGGCATTGCGATTGGCGCTATGCAATGGATAGCGCCGATCGCAAAAAAAGTAAATAAAAGTACATAAAAGTTAAAGATTCAGCTGCTCTGATGGATCGGATCCATCGGAGCAGCTGAAATTACTCACCGAGGTCTGGCACGCTGCTCCCCGCTCTCCTGCCGCTCCGGGGCCCGAAGCCGGTCTTCTGCGCATGCGCGCCAGGCGGCATTACGTCAGCCGCATGCGCAGAAGGCCCGGCGGCGCGGGAGATTTAAAATCTCCTGGCTCCCGGCTCCTGTAGGTAGCCGGGAGGCAGGAGATGTCAGCGGGGACTGCGGTGAGCGGTCCCCGGTACCGCGATCGCCGTTATCCAATGGTTATCGGCGATCGCGAAAAAGTTAAAAAAAAGTTTTAAAAAAGTCAGTTTCACCTCCCCTCATGGATCGGATCCATGAGGGGAGGTGAAAATACTCACCCCCAGTCCTCAGCGGTGTCCCGATGTCCCGGGACCCGAATCCCCGTCTGCGCATGCGCGCCCGATGATTGACATCGGGCGCGTGAACAGACGGGCTCGAGCCCCGGGAAATTTAAAATCCCTCTGCTTCTGGCTGCCATGTGTAGCTAGGAGCAGAGAGATTATACCGGGGACATGATCACTGTCATCCAATGGATGACAGTGATCATGTAAAGTGAGAAAAAAGTGTAAAAAAGTAAAAAAAAAAAAAAAGTAAAAAAAAGTTTAAAAAGCGTACGTTTCATCTCCCCTCATGGATCATATCCGTGAGGGAGGATGAAAGTACGTACCTAAGGCCCCCAGATTTATCCGCGGACCTTACCACAGCTTCTGCACACGCGCCCGTCGCCAAAATGGCGGGCGCATGCGCAAAAGCTGTGGATTGCCAGGATAATTTAAATTCTCCCTGCTCCTGGCTACAAAACGTAGCCAAGAGCATGGAGATTTAATGGGGGTCCGCGGTGAGCGGTTCCTGGTCACGTGTTCGCCATTATCCAATAATGGCGATCACGTAAAAGTAAAAAAAAAAATTTGAAGTTTCATCTCCCCTCACTGATGCGATCGGTGAGAGGAGATGAATCTTTTTACCGGAGGCCTGCGTATTTGAACCCCGACGCGATCTTCCTCCGTGGACCTTCCAGGATTCTGCACATGCGATTGCCGGCAAAAAGCCGGACACATGCGCAGGAGTCAGGGAGCCCAGGAAACTTAAAATCTCCTTGCTCCCAGCGACCAATGGTCACAGAGAGCCTGGAGCAGTGACGGGTGGCCTCGTTGAGCGGTCCCCGGTCACGTGATAAAAAGGTAGCGATCTACCTTAGGCCGGTCTCACATGACCGGATAGGAATGACGGATTCCGCATGCGTCTGATCCGTGGTAATACGCAGATCAATCGCATTGAATTACACAATTCCGCTCACATTAGCGGGTCAGAATTGCGTAATCCACTCGCAGAAAAGAGAACGCAGCAGGTTCTATTTTACTGCGGATATCGGCAACATAGAGCCCATTGTGCTCCATGGTCGCGGATATACCTGCTGCTCATACGCAACTACATTGTGTACGGGCTGCGGGTACCCGTGTCATCGCTAAGCGACGGTGCGGGAAATACAAACAAAGGTGTACTGTGCATGACAGCCTGTGTGAGTAGGCAGTTATGCGCAGTACATTACGCAGCCGTACGCAGGGTCACAGCCGGGCTCACAGATGGGATCCGCTGTGGGCCTCCGCAAGCGGATTCCGCCTGCACCCGCGTGAGCCCGGCGTTATTCAGACCGCTACCTGTGATACGTATTTTACAAGAAGCCCCGGGAACGCTCGCTTTCCTGCAGTTCCAGGAGCACCTTGTTGAGCGCCTTCTGTGTGAGACTGCCGCACCTCATCAAGCTTACGGAGACTCACGGAACGCCACTTTTTACACCCCATACCCGCCACTGAGGTCATGAAATACCCCCAAAAAGCATGAGAGGAGGGGGGGGGGGATACCCGGTTTTATTGCCCCATGGGCCCATTCCAACCAGCCTCCGTAATTACCCCTGTCTTCGGAAATACTACACAGTTCACATTTTTACTTTTATCTAAGATTTGCGAACGCCAAAAAGAGCGCGGAGGGGGAGGGGGGGAATTTTTAGGGAGTCAATCTTTATTCTGTACAAATAAGCAATGGGGCCTGGAATTTATTCAGTTGTGCCCTAAAATCCAACAGGTGTTCCGTCCTTTATAGGCCTTGCCATGCGTCCTGTAAGTAGATTAGGGCCACAATGGGTATGTTTCTGAACTCGGGACAAACGGGGGTATTCATTTTGGGGTGAACGTCTTCATTCCTATGTGCACTGTACAAAAAAACTGTTTTTAAATTGAAAAAATTGCCAAAAAAATTGAAAATCGTAACTTTTTCCTTCTGCTTTGCTTAGATTCATTCAAATACTGTGGGGTCAAAATACGCAGTACACCCCTAGATGAATTCATTAAGGGGTCTAGTTTTCAAAATGGGGTCATTTGAGGGGGTTCTTTATAGTTTTGGCCGCTCAATGGCTCTATAAGTGGGCGATGGGGCCTGAAATTTATTCAGTGGTACCCTGAAATCCAACGGGTATTCCTTTCATTGTAGGCCTAGCCATGGGTCCTGTAAGTCTATTAGGGCCACAATGGGTATGTTTCTGAACACGGGACAAACAGGGGTATCCATTTTGGGGTGAAAGCCTTCATTTATATGTGTGCTGTACAAAAAAAACTGTTTTTAAATTGACACAATAGCCCAAAAAATGAAAATCCTATTTTTTTCCTTTTGCTTTGCTTAAATTTATTCAAAAACTGTGGGGTCAAAATATGCAGTACATCCCTAGATAAATTCGTTAAGGGGTCTAGTTTTCAAAATGGGGTCATTTGTGGGGGTTCTCTATGGTTTTGGGCGCTCAAGAACTCTACAAGTGGGCAATGGGGCCTAAAAGGACTTCAAGCAAAATTTGTGTTCCGAAAGCCACCGGTCGCTCCTGTCATTTTGGGCTCCGTTGTGTATCCAGACATAAGATTAGGGCCACATTGGGTATGTCTCTGAACACGGGACAAACAGGGGTATCCATTTTTGGGTACAAGTCTTCCTTCATATGTGTGCTGTACAAAAAAAGCTGTTTTTAAAATGACAGAATTGCCGAAAAAACGAAAATCACAATTTTTTCCTTTTGCTTGGTTTGAATTCATTCAAAAACTGTGGGGTCAAAATATGCAGTACACCCCTAGATAAATTCCTTAAGGGGTCTAGTTTTCAAAATGGGGTCATTTGTGGGGGTTTTCTATGGTTTTGGGCGCTCAAGAACTCTACATGTGTGCTATGGGGCCTAAAAGGACTTCAAGCAAAATTTCTGTTTTGAAAGACACTAACTACTCCTTTCATTTTGGGCCCCGTTGTGGACTCAGATATAACAATAGGGCCACAATGGGTATATTTCTGAACACGGGAGAAATAGGAGTATCCATTTTGGGGTGTAAATCCTGATTTTCATGTAAACTATAGGAAAAAAATATGTCTTTAAAATGACAGATTTGCAAAAATATGAAATTTTACTTTTTCTCCTCTAAATTGAATTAATTCCTGAAAAAAAACTGTGGGGTCAAAATACTCATGACACCCCTCAGTGAATACATTAAGGGGTGTAGTTTTTAAAATGAGGTCATTTGGGGGGTATCTATTATTCTGACACTCATGAGTCTTTCCAATCTCGGCTTGGTATAGGAAAACAAAGTGTTCCTCAAAATGCTAAAAAGTAATGTTAAATTTGTACGTCTCCTAAATAGTTAAAAAAAAACGAAAGTTTTTCCAATGTGCGCCCAAAATAAAGTAAACGGGTGGAAATATAAATCTTAGCAAAAGTTCTATATTATGTTTGCACATATTTAAGATATTGCAGTTGGAAATGTGAAAAAATGACGATTTTTTTCAAAATTTTCCCAATTTTGGCGCTTTTAATAAATAAACACAATTTCTATCGGTCTATTTTTTCCGCCTAAATGAAGCACAACATGTGGCGAAAAAACAATGTCAGAATCGCTTGGATATGCAAAACCTTTCTGGTGTTTTTCCATGTTAAAGTGACACATGTCAGATTTGCAAAATTTGGCCTGGTCATTAAGGTGCAAACAGGCTTGGTCACTAAGGGGTTAAAGGCCACGGGGGCCCTTGTCACACAACAAAATCACTTACGGCCGAATTCACATGAACATTTAACCCATTTACAGACACGGCCTATTTTGGGATGCAACTATTTTTGGGGGCGGGATTTTCATCTCCGCTTTTCAAAAGCCATAACTTTTTATTTTTCCATCAACGTGGCCGTAGGGGGGCTTGTTTTTTGCGAAGCGAACTGTGGCTTTTATTGGAACCATTTTTGGGTATGTAAAATGGACTTTTAAAATGTTTGGAAGTTTGTTTTTTTGGAGGACAGGGAGAAAAAAAAACATCAATTCTGCTATTCTAATTTTTTATTTATTTTTTTAAATCTACAGCTAGGGCTGGGCTCACACAGGCGCGTCAGTACAACGTATTCTACATGTGGGTCTTGTGCACGTCATTTACTGTACCAATCTGCCATGGGCGGCTGTGTACACGACTTGCACACAAGAATAATTACAGCATGATTGTCCTATCTTGATGCGTATCCCATGAGCACACATACCAAGCTAGTACATGGTGCTGTATGAGCCTGGCCTTAATCATGCAGCAGAAATGATGATATGCTTTTTTTCTGCAGGTTGGTGCAATTACGACAAAACCAAAATGTATTTAATTTTTTTGGGGTGGGTTTTCCACTTTTGCATTTAAACCCCCATGACTGTTTTATTTTTCTATGGATGTAGCTATTATTGGTGCTGTATTGGCGTACATATGTGTCATCACTTTTTGGGGGGAAGGCAAAATGAACAAAATCATGTTTTGTTTGTTTATGCTATTTTATAATATATATATATTTTTTAAAGGGGTTGTCCCGTGCCGAAATGGTTTTTTTTTTTTTTCAATAGCCCCCCCGTTCGGCGCGAGACAAACCCGATGCAGGGGTTTAAAAAAAACAAAACGGATAGTACTTACCCGAATCCCCGCGCTCCGGTGACTTCTTACTTACCTTGCGAAGATGGCCGCCGGGATCTTCACCCACGGTGGACCGCAGGTCTTCTCCCATGGTGCACCGTGGGCTCTGTGCGTTCCATTGCCGATTCCAGCCTCCTGATTGGCTGGAATCGGCACATGTGACGGGGCGGAGCTACGAGGAGCAGCTCTCCGGCACGAGCGGCCCCATTCAGAAGGGAGAAGACCGGACTGCGCAAGCGCGTCTAATCGGGCGATTAGACGCTGAAAATTAGACGGCACCATGGTGACGGGGACGCTAGCAACGGAGCAGGTAAGTGAATAACTTCTGTATGGCTCATATTTAATGCACGATGTACATTACAAAGTGCATTAATATGGCCATACAGAAGTGCTGAACCCCACTTGCTTTCGCGGGACAACCCCTTTAACTATAAAAACTCTAATCACTATGATAATGCACTGTAGTACTTCTGTACTGCAATTCATTAGCGCTCACAATAGTGATGGCAGGCCTGAACACCTGTGTATGCCATTTGCTTGCCATGGCAAACTATAAGTCTTCTGTGATTACATCTCAGAGTGCCAATGGTGTCAATCAGGGAATGCGACATGGCACAGCTCCTGCTATAGGATGGCGTGGGTTCATCTCACTGCCATCAATAAAGAATAGTAACTAAGCACCACCCAGGGGCAACTTGGTGATGAACACTGGTTTTTCCAGCACGCTGGAGCTCCATGTCATGAGGTAAAAGTGATTGAGTGGTTCGGTGAACAAAACACTGAAACTTTAGGTCCGTAGCCAGGAAACTCCCCAGATCACAATCCCATTGACAACCTCTGGTTGTCCTCAAAAAGTGGATGGGAAAGCACAGAAATTGTGATTATCTCTACATACTGATTAAGCAAGAACAGGTTGTCATCGGTCAGGATTTGTCCCTGAAGCCAATATCCAGCATGTTGGGGCGAATTCCAGAAGTCTTGGTAAGTAAGAGGCGACACTCTAAATATTAAAGGGGTTGTCCCGCGGCAGCAAGTGGGGTTAAGCACTTCTGTATGGTCATATTAATGCACTTTGTAATATACATCGTGCATTAAATATTGGCCATACAGAAGTTATACACTTACCCCTTCCGGTGTTGGCGTCCCCGTCTCCATGGCGCCGACCAAAGCCGCCTTCTGCCTGGATTAGACGCGCTGGCGCAGTCTGCCCTCTTCTGTCCGGCTCCAGCGTGCTCGCGCCGCAGAGGTCTTATGCGCATGCTTTGGTCGGCGCCATGGAGACGGGGACGCCAGCACCGGAGGGGGTAAGTATATGACTTCTGTATGGCCAATATTTAATGCACGATGTATATTACAAAGTGCATTAATATGGCCATACGGAAGTGTATACCCCCACTTGCTTTCGCGGACCAACCCCTTTAAGTCTTTGCATAAACTTGATGCATTTGTTAATAAAATTGTAAAAACTGCTGAAATGCTTCTAAATGTGTAAGTAATCAAAGGAACATCAAACTAAAAAAAAATACAAACCATGAAGTAGGAGACTGTGAAAACCAAAATGTGTGTCAGTCTCTAAACTAGTTCCCATGTCATCCCTTGGGCTGCCGATTTCTGGACTGCGCTGCTGGTTGTGACAACGTTCTGGACAACGCAACTCAAATTTCAGTGCTTACTGACACCAATCTGTGACTATTTTGAGGACTGCAAGCTAGAGATCGCCCTGCTGTTTACATTATTTGGTCAAGAGTGGTGTCGTCTCTCCTTAAGGAGAGCACCTAGAAATTGTGTGGAGACACCTAGGGGTGAGTGGGTGGGGGGAGCATTGTAACGTACCAAGGAGAGCACCTAGAAGGAGTGTGAAGACTTATATGCCCATGCGTGCTCCGCTGGGTAATTTATGCAAATAGGGAAGATGGAACAATACCTGTGCAGCGCCACCTCTAGGATGGCAGCATTCCTTCAAATCAATGGGTGCTCTCCTTAGAGACAGACGATGCCCTCCAATCCACTCACACCACAGGTGTCCCCACACACTTTTTGTATGCTCTCCCCTTAAGAAGAGATGACACCCCTCTTGACCCACATCATAGGCCTCTCACCCCCCAAGCCAAAAACCTACCGCACACTGATGTGAGGCAAACACCCCGAAACAGCAGTCTGTGTATGGATTCTGGTTATGCCTCCAGCCTCCTGCTGCTAGGTTTCTACTTTATTTGTTTTGGTTCCTTTACTAACAAACCTACGCCTGGACACTATGGTAATGATTAGTGTTGTACCCAGAGCCTATATTAGTGCAGTAGGGCACGTGTAGTTTATCTAAACAGGGTTTGTTATCTAAACCCCAGGCACTATAGGGACAGAACACAGCTTTAGTACAGGATTGAGGGAGATGATGTGTGTACTCTTGTGAGTCCTATCTAGCTGTTTGACCTGGGGAGCCAGTATATAGGAACCTATTACATAGCATTCCTTTGTCCTTGTTTGTAGACACACGCTATCATCGCTTGTGCATATCTGGACTTCCATTGTGATCTTCAGAGATCAATATCGTATCCAGCACTTGGGAGCACCCTCTAGTCATTTGGGTACTCTCTTTGAGTGTTAGAAATATACACACGCCATCATCGCTTGTGCATATCTGGACTTCCATTGTGACTTTCAGAGATTAATGTCGAATGCAGCAGTTGGGATTGCAGCCTATTCATTTGGGTACGCTCTTCGAGTGTTAGAAACATCAGAACTAGAGATGAGCGAGTATACTCGCTAAAAGCAATTGCTCGAGCGAGCATTGCCTTTAGCGAGTATCTCCCCGCTCCAGACTGCAGGTTCGGGTGTTGGCGCAGTGAGTAGCGGCAGTCAGCAGGAGGGAGCTGGGGGGAGAGAGCGAGAGAGATCTCCCCTCCGTTCCTCCCCGCTCTCCCCCGCAGCCGACACCCGAACCTTCAGTCTCGAGCGGGCAGGTACTCGCTAAAGGCAATGCTCGCTCGAGCAATTGCCTTTAGCGAGTCTACTCGCTCATCTCCAATCAGAACCCTTTGGTTCGATACTGTGGAGAAAGGCTCCTGATGAGTCGCTCCAGCATGTTTCCTTATGAGGCCTTCCTTATTATTAACTTTTTTTCTAAAATAACAAAAGTTACATTTTAGTTATAAAGAGTTCAGTCTGAGAAGGCACTATTTATACCACTGACTCCCCTGCGACTGTGATACCTGTAGGATGGCAGCATTCCTTCAAATCAATGGGTGCTCTCCCTAGAGACAGACGATGCCCCCCGATCCACTCACCCCACAGGTGTCTCAACACACTTTTTGCATGCTCTCCCCTTAAGAAGAGATGACACCCCTCTTGACCCACATCACAGGCCTCTCACCCGCCAAGCCAAAAACCTGCCACACACTGATGAGGGGCAAACACCCCGAAACAGCAGTCTGTGTATCGATTCAGGCTTGGTTTACTACTTCCAATCATTGTTTTACAGACTTGTTAGTCATACATTGAGTTGCAGGAATGCTGCCATCCAATAGGTGGCGCTGCAGAAGTATTGTTCCATCCTCCTTATGCCCATATTTGGTATAACCACCTATTTAAAAATCTGATCCAGTAAAATAACACATTATAACACATTGTTAATCCTGTGCGGTGAACACTGTCCGAAAACCCCCACAATGAAAGAATTGCATTTTTTGGGAGGTCACTCACCCCATTTGCAAGAAAATATATATATTTTTTAATATTAATTTTTTTTTTAAATAATACAAAATAAAACTATAGAAATGTATTGTCACAATTATACTGATCCACAGAATGAAGATAAAATGGCGTTTTTGCTGCAGTGTGGACGACATAAAAAACAAGGCACACCCCAAATGTGCTGTAATTGTGGATTACTCTTATTTTGCTCTGCTTGGAGACGGTTTTCCGTACATTATACGGTACATTAACGAGTATCGTTGATGAATACAATTAGCAAAAAACTACGACGTTGATGGGAGAAAAAATACGTCTAGAAACGGCTGATCCCCCAGCGTTACCGCCATCAGAACAAGGAGAACATACCGACAGAATTGCTCTTTTTGGTCGCTCTTGTCTCCATGAGACCGGGTGATCCGGGGACACGGGTTTGTTCAAAAACTTCTCCTGCAGTAGTAAGATAACTCGAGTGTGTAGTGCCTTATGCGAGTACCTGCCCGCTCATCTCTAAAGATTCGGATGCCGGCGGGGAAGGTTTCTCTCTCATTCCCCCCCCCCCCCACGACTCACTCCCGCAACTCACGGCTCTCCCCCGCTGGCACCCGAATCTTTAGAGATGAGCGTGCAGGTACTCGCATAAGGCACTAATCGCTCAAGTAGTTTGCCTTAGCGAGTACGCTCGCTCATCTCTAAAGATAACACATCACATGCGCTCCCTCTGCGCCCCGCACCCCTGCTATTTCTATGGTCAAAAAGGCCATGTGATCGCTGCAGCCAATAACCGTCTCCCTTCAGCCAGTGAATAGCTACGGCGCTCATGTAATTCAGTGTTGGGTCGTCATCACCCCCTCCAAGAAGTGAAGTACGGCAGCGGTGGTGGTGGGGGGGGGGGGGGGCGTAAAGGGGAGCGTGTGAAGCTTTTGAACAAAGCCATGTCCCTTTTAAGAGAAAGCAATCAAAAAGTTGTATGTACGGGCTGTCCACAAGGCCGGTGCGATATTCCGCCATAGGGGAGCATTATCTCACCGCGATTGACCTATCATTATAATAGGTTCATCATGGCAAGCTGCGATTGTTATGTGAGCGGAAAACCGCCATGATTTTTCTGCTCGTGTACATAGGAGTGCGCTTTCCATAGTTATCCCATGGAAAGCGTTCATTGCGTTACCCGCATGCGGATTATCGCTGCAGGTAACGCATTGAAATATCGCCCGTGGACAGGAGGCCAACGGTCATCCTACATAATATGAGCCCCGCCATTGGCCCATGGACGGAAAAATAAAGTGATGATGGTGCCGCAGTGTGTATGTTGTAAAAACAAGTTCCTCCCCAAAAATGGTGCGATTGCGTTTTCTTTTCTGAAAACATAAATATTTATAATATTAGTCAGGCGGGATAAAAAATGGTGACGGATAACCCACAAGTACCAAGAGAAAGCAGAATGGCAGCGTCCATAAGGGGTTGTCCAACGGGGACATATTCATTAAGCTATCTATCACTATTCCAAACATTTGTATTTCTCCCACAGCAGATCACAAAGCACTACAGCATCCTATACATTATACAGAAAGCCGTCCTAAACGTTATAACACAGCGGAATATTGATCCCCTACTGCCACTAAAAAAGATGGCGCCTTCCCTCTTTAAAACGTGAGGTCTGACGTAATATTCCAGAGACACATTGTCGACTCTAACCAATCGCCGACCTCGTAATTTCGTGACGTCATCAAACCCCGCCCGGTAATATTTTCGTATTCTTTTTTTTTTCTTTCAATTCTGTAAGTAAAACTTTATTGTTTGTTTGAAAACAGACATTGCCCGGAAGTAAGAGCATATGACTGCGGACGAACCCATCTGCTGTTGGTTGCGACGTCTGTCGTAAAGCGGGATACTCATCGCCATAGAAACTATCAGCTGGTGTATTGGGAAAGTGGGGGGGTCGTTGAGGTGCAACGGGAGGTGACATCTCCGTCCTGAGGGGAGAGGAGGGTAGAAGGTGAGTACATGGGGGCTTATTATATACTACCGTATTACATGTAGCATACGCGGGGCTGCTGAGGAGGACGTTCTGCTCCAAATATTTAAGAATATTATATTATATATTATAGTTATGTAATCACCCCTCCTCCATTTATCCCACGCTCATGGCTGCAGCTGCTGGGAAACTACAAGTCCCAGCAACCCAATACAGCCCCCCCTTAACAGGGCATGCTGGGACTTGTAGTTCCCTGGCTGCTGGGTCTAGCCGCAGCCCGCTGCTTGGACTCTATGCAGACGTTTTGTGTTCTTCTCTTTCACATATTCGTCTCCCCTCCGTTTTCGTAATATATTATTGGCGCTCGATGGAAATTACCACCATTTTAATGTTTTTTAACCCTTTCATAGCAGTTTGTAGAGCGCTACGAGTTGGCGGACGCGGCTGTCTGTCTGTTTGTAGGCTGCTAGTTAGATGAGGACTCGTCCTGACTCAGCAAAATGGCGTTATATGATAAGGTTCGGACGGACGGGAAGTGTCCGCCATATTTGTTTACGGATAGCAACATTTTTTTTGCCAAGAGGTGTGCGATTAGTCGCGTGGAAATAGTCGCTACAGCAAGGTTTGAGCAGCTGCAGTTCGTGTTTGTGGCCGCCGACGCGCACACCTCCTCGCAAAGTAGTCGTTGGAAGGCGACAATTTCTTGTTTACGTCAGACTATAATTAATCAACCAGTGACTACTTCTTGGTGAGCTGTCTAGTAAGAGAATCCTCATTCGTCACTCGGTTGGCGGCCATGTTTACACGGAACGTCCGGCGCTTATGTTTGCCCTATTGAGCGACTAGTTGGACGATCGTTGTCCCGTGTAAAGCCGATCGTATAAATGTGCGTAGAATTGCAATATGTCGTCCGCGCCGCAGAGATTATGACGCTATGAAACAAATATTTAGAATATCGCTTGTTGATGACACGGATACCCGCCGCCTGTACGCAGTGTAATTGTGCGTGCGGCGCTATTTCTTCCGGTATTTTGTGCCGGATCTGCGATGGAACCTCCCATCAGACGTGTGAGCAGATCAGCAGCACGGTTCTTTCCTGCTCTGATGGTTCGTTACAGTGTGTCGGTGCAGGTAAAATAGGTCAGCCTGTGTACATGACTGGATGCGATTGTAACAAAGCCTCAGCTGCAGATGTATTAGGACTGCGCAGGTTTACATTCAAAGGCACAAGAATGTTGGCATTCACTGTCAGCAAGCAGAGGTTGTGCATCTTGAGAACTCATGCAGCGGGTACATCAGCAGATATGTAATACATGCTTTATAGCATCACTTATGGATTGGTGGGGGCCTCAGTGGGACTATAGTGCTTTGTCCCCTTATACGTCCTCCCTCTCGCCCCTCTGCTGTGCGTAGACTGCAGCCTCTACCTTTCCCTTCAAGGATTGGCGGCGGTCCCAGAGGCTGGAGCTCCGCCGATCACTGATTTATGGAGGAGTTATGATGGAAGTAACTTGCTGCAGAGCAAAAGCCATTAGAGTAGTTAGACAACCGGAAATCCTTCTAAGGCCGGGCTCACACGGCATACTGTTAGCGCATATTGCGTGTGCGCTGCACGCCCGTGTGATACGCGGTAACTCACAGGCAATCGATTACATTGCCTTACACCATTCCGCTCACATTAGCGTGTAAGAATTGCGTGACATGCGAGTGCAAAGAAGAACCCAGCATTTAATATTGTGTTGCGTGTATATGCATGATATAGCCCACCTGTGAGATACGCTGTCACGCGCAGCACAGTTTCACCGCCATACGTGGCAGTACTCCAAGTGAGCGCCGGTTCCAAAGCTGTGGGATGTCAGGGGACCCACGCAGCGTTTTATGCCTACGGCTGTGTGAACACGGGCTAAAAGCGACTCTCCGGTTTTGGGATGGGATGTTACCTGCTGCTGGTCTTCCCTGCCAACGTCCCTCTGCTCCACTGGTTTTTCGGCTGTCCAATATGGCAGCTGTAATTTTCTAGCTACCCTACAGCCAATCTCGCAAGACCGGATTTGAATTGTGGATTTTGGGATTATATGATCCGCTTTAATACACAGTTCAATCATATACATGGGTTTATACAATTGGGCTCACGTTAGCGGAATTAGCCGGAATTGCGCAACCCGCAGCCGCGTCATCGCTAAGCGACTGCATGGAAAATAGAAACAAACCAAAAAAGGCCTGTACTGCGCATGACGTGATCTCCCGCAACGGAAATCTGCATGCGGAATCCGAGCTGCCCGTGTGCCGCCGGCCTTAGGGTAAAATCACACAAGCAGTGAGCGGGATCGTCAGTCTTCACACAGCAGGCAGGGGGAGGCCGGCCCGGCTCTGTGTCCGAGTCAAACTCCAAAGTGTATTTATTGTGAAACGCAGCTGCATTTCAGACTATAACGCCCCCCGGAGGAATGGGATTGGCAGCATGACCTTAAATGCTGAACTCAGAATGCCTTTAAGAGAACTTGTTGCAGCAAGTTATCCAGTGAAGTTAAACTTTGCTCCATCTGTACTCCCGTCGTGGGCATAAAACCCTACAGTCACGTTAGAAACCTAATAGAGGTTAGAATGTGGTTTGTACAATCCGTTATCCCTTATGGAAGCTGAAGTGATCTGCGTAAGACCCCAAGAACCCCCAGTAGCGGGAGCGATGCACCAGTGGGGGCTGAGGAGCTGCAGCATTCCTTAGTGATTTTCGCCGTACCGCGCCTCCCCTGTGTTTTGGCTAAATATTGAGTGCAGTTATGTCTGACTGTTTTGGGTTGTGATAACCTCAGACCTCCTGCGTCCTCCCTGCTGTGTTTGCTTATATTCCACTTCATCGTAATGGGCGACTTCCAGTACAGATAACAAAGTGTACAGAAGGCGGTAAGAAATGATGAAAATGCAAAATAATGCACTGCAGTGTGAAGTGGGGGAGTCAGCAGACAGGAAGATCAGATCTCTGCTTGTATGTAAATGAAGCTTAATCTTTCCTGTATGTAAATGAAGCTTAATCTTTGTATGCATGAACAGCTCTACAATTTTCTAATCTACCATGTGTTTTTCAGTTCCTCATTGTTTGCTGTCAGTGAATGAGAACAGTCTTGTTGCCATTCAAAGCCGTAACCCTGTACATAACTAGTCCTGCTCTGAGCTGATAAGTGGAGACAACTACATCCAGTCTAGACAATGCTCTGTGATCTAAAATGCCTGGTCTTCAGACTGATACATTGTAGTAAAATAGTTGTAAAATGTGTGCAGCTTCGCCTGATGTGTTGCGCTCATAAAGCATTGTCCAGACTGGATATAATTGTACCCACTTCTCAGCTGAGAGCAGGACTAGCTCTGTACAATGTATCAGTCTGGAGTCCGGGCTGTTTAGCTCACAGAGCATTGTCTACACTGGATACGATTGTATCCACTTCACAGCTGAGAGCAGTACTGGCAATGTACAATGTATCAATCTAGAGTCCGGGCTGTTTAGCTCACAGAGTATTGTCTACACTGGATACAATTGTATACAGTTCTCAGCTGAGAGCAGGACTAGCTATGTACAATGTATCAGTCTGGAGTCTTGGCTGGTGAGCTCACAGAGCATTGTCTACACTGGATACAATTCTATCCACTTCACAGCTGAGAGCAGCACTAGCTATGTACAATGTATCAGTCTATAGTCCGGGCTGTTTAGCTCACAGAGCATTGTCTACACTGAATACAATTGTATACAGTTCTCAGCTGTGAGCAGGACTAGCTATGTACAATGTATCAGTCTGGAGTCTGGGCTGGTGAGCTCACAGAGCATTGCCTACACTGGATACAATTCTATCCACTTCTCAGTTGAGAGCAGAACTAGCTATGTACAATGTATCAGCCTGGATTATAGGATGTTTAGCTCACAGAGCATTGTCTACACTGGATACAGTTGTATCCACTTCTCAGCTGAGAGCTTGCTGTGTGCAGGGTTACTGCTGCTGAATGGAAACAATGTGCTCATTCACTGATAAAAGGATGTACTTTGTGTCAATTTGTCAACATTACATGTGTGGTTTCACATCTGCACTTTTGGTTCCTCTTTCCTGTTCTGTTTCGGGGAGCAGGAAAGGGGAATCCCCTGGCTGAACAGTTGAGTCTGAGGGCAGAGCCGAACTGCACAGAATGGACACCATTGACTACAATGGGGTCCGCTCGCTTTACGCTCAGTTGCCTTGCTTTTAGCCGGGAGTAAAAGAGCAGCATGCGGCTGTTCACTGTAAGGAGCGCCGCGGCTGAGAACACCGTAGGCGGTACCGCTGCTGGGAGCGGTACCGTACGCTCCCTCCATTGTCTTTACTCCAGTTCCTCCATCCCTGCCCTCAGCAGCCAGAATATGATGATGCTTTGGCCTAACAGTTGGTTGCAGTCCACTAACGTGATTAAAATTTAATTTAGCCTAAAATGTGTCTCTTGAATCCAGTAAAACATTAAAATTGAGTCAGAATGAGAGCTTGCTGCAGATGTGAAGGACCCGTCTGTCCCTGACTGGCTTGTCATACTACAGAACTGTATTCTGTACTGTCCGCCTGCTCTGATGGAGGAAGACTTAATGCTGTTAAACAGAAGAGAAGTTCTGAGCGCTGACAGCAAGCATCATACTGCGAGAGGAGAACAACACCAGATGTTACTGGAAAAGCCGTGCGCTCCACCTGCGAATGTACATAGCAGCGATGGAAACTAACCAGTCACAGCATAGTGTGAAAGGCATGGGACTTACAGGATGGTAGACATGATGAGCGGTTTCAGTATAACAGATTTACAAGTCAGCAAAAAGTGAAATCCAATAGTCTACCTGTACTAATCCTGTGTTACATCCTGCATTACAACTACTTTAGTCCAGAGCTGCACTCGCTATTCTGCTGATAGAGTCACTGTGTACATACATTACTTATCCTGTACTGATCCTGAGTTACATCCTGTATTATACTCCAGAGCTGCACTCACTATTCTGCTGGTGGAGTCACTGTGTACATACATTACTTATCCTGTACTCACCCTGAGTTATATCCTGTATTATACTGCAGAGCTGTACTCACTATTCTGCTGGTGGAGTCACTGTGTACATACATTACTTATCCTGTACTGATCCTGAGTTACATCCTGTATTATACTCCAGAGCTGCACTCACTATTCTGCTGCTGGAGTCACTGTGTACATACATTACTTATCCTGTAGTGATCCTGAGTTACATCCTGCATTATACTCCAGAGCTGCACTCACAATTCTGCTGGTGGAGTCACTGTGTACATACATTACTTATCCTGTACTGATCCTGAGTTACATCCTGTATTATACTCCAGAGCTGCACTCACTATTCTGCTGCTGGAGTCACTGTGTACATACATTACTTATCCTGTAGTGATCCTGAGTTACATCCTGCATTATACTCCAGAGCTGCACTCACAATTCTGCTGGTGGAGTCACTGTGTACATACATTACTTATCCTGTACTCATCCTGAGTTACATCCTGTCTTATACTCCAGAGCTGAACTCACTATTCTGCTGGTGGAGTCACAGGGTACATACATTACTTATCCTGTACTGACCCTGAGTTACATCCTGTATTATACTCCAGAGCTGCACTCACTATTCTGCTGGTGGAGTCACTGTGTACATACATTACTTATCTGATCCTGAGTTACATCCTATATTATGCTCCAGAGCTGCACTCACTATTCTGCTGGTGGAGTCACTGTGTACATACATTACTTATCCTGTACTGATCCTGAGTTACATCCTGTATTATACCCCAGAGCTGCACTCACTATTCTGCTGGTGGAGTCACTGTATACATACATTTCTTATTCTGTACTGATCCTGAGTTACATCCTGCATTATACTCCGGAGCTGCACTCACTATTCTGCTGGTGGAGTCACTGTGTACATACATTACTTATCCTGTACTGATCCTGAGTTGTGAATGTTATACTTTTCTTTTATGTTATGTTTTTAAAGCAGTGACTGAGATTTTTTTTTAAAACTTTTAATAATTGTTCCTTTTTGGAGTAATTTAAAAATAGTTTTTTTCCCTTTTTTCTCTTTTTGTTTTTGGTCTCCATAGGGTACTTGAACTTGGGATCATTTGATCGCTTACACAATATACAGCAATAATCTAGTATTGCATTATACTGTATTCTTACAGTTATTCTATAATGACGTGTCTCTTAATATTCAAACAATCATGACAGCATTGAGGGCCTTCAGGAAGCCCCAGGCTGTCATGACACCCAAATGGCTCCCCATGAACTCCTCCCCGGGGGCCTTTTGGGACATTTCAATCCGGATCAGAATATTTGAATAGTTAACAGCTGCAATTGGAGATATCTGCAATGGTGGCTGCTGTGGGCGGTTGTCGCCTGTCCATGGCAGCCAATGCCTGCCATGTATGGAGCTCCTGCAGTGACACCCGCTCGCACACATCGGGGAGGGGTTGAGATGGCCGTCACATAGTAGGTCATCGATCAAAGATGTTGTTTTTCCTTCTTGCACCTTCTTCCTCCTCAGCCCTGGATATACTTCCTCCGGTTCACCCTCCGCACCTTCTGTTGTTCTGATCCGCTCCTTCCCGTTCATGTCTTATGGAAGTCGTCCCTTTGATATCATATTGATGTTTCATTCTCTCTTCCTTCTAGGTAATAACAATGACTGGAAACAGTCTTGTCCTTCCCATCGTGCTATGGGGACGGAAAGCGCCCACACACTGTATATCCACTGTGCTGGTGATGGACGATATGGCGACCATTGTCACCGGGTGCCATGACGGACAGATCTGCCTGTGGGATCTGTCATCAGAGTTGGAGGTGGGTATAAGAGGCCGTGGTCAATACCAGATTACTGACCTGTTCTGGGCATCTTTCCGTTTTTCCTAGGATGTGCTAGTAATAGGCGTATTCATCATTGCACTCCGAGCATTGATTGGAGTGCGGCAACCATGCTGCCCCTATTGTCATTGCACTGAGCATCTCTGCAGCGCATGCTTGGTCCGGTCATCAATAAAGAGTCTAACTGAACCTGGGCCACTTTTTTTGTCTTTGCTGATCAGGAAGATCACAAATATGGCGGCAGCCAGTGTCGGACCAGTGTACAATGTTGAAATTAATCCGGAGACCGCTCAGTGCATTCCTCATCATCTGCTGGAGCATGGGCTCACTTACGGCGCAGGCTTTGCTCACTTACAGCGCAGGCGTTGCTTGCTTACATCTTGCGATACTTGTGAAGTACCCTGAGAGTGCAGTGATATGCCAAATATTTCATCGGTGGGTCTGACCCCCGGGACGCCCACCTGTCAGCACAGCTATTATCTAGTACATACTGAAGGGTCCTGGACTCGGACCTCCATCCATTCAGCACAGGATAGAGAGGCCATCAATGTTTAGCCCCACAACACCCTTATGGATTATCTCACACATCTGCTTTGTTTTGCCTTCGTTACATCAAACTTTCATTATTGCCAAAAACTTTTTTCACCGTGTTTTGGCAATAATTCCTCAGACGACTAATTGTTCGTTTTGTCTTATAATTAGTGTAATTGTATCAGTATTTCCACTCCTTTTGGGGTATTGTGATGACAAATATGCTCTGGTCATTAGGCTCCATAGCGCTGGGTGGTTATTTGTGTGATCTTGTGATGAACAGGCTCATCCACACCGTGTAGGCCATTCTGCACCAGTGCGCAGAAGACGGTCATCATACATTGTGCTGCCTATTAACACACAGCACGAGTACAGTGCTATTCCCCCCCTTGAGGCATATACCCCATGGGGTGTACCTAGCACTGGATGATGACCCCCTGTATTCAGTCCTCTTGGTGCTCTGTATTCAAACAAGAAAGGTTTTGAGGCATGAACCTCTGGACTGCGAGAAGCTCTGAAGTCTTGAGAATATATTCATTTAAGGGATTGTCCAGTTCATAAAACTCCTTATTCCCAACCGCTACTCGGACGCCTCTGCCCTGTGCCAGTCACTGCACTGGCTGCCCGTCAAATACAGAATTCAGTTCAAACTTACTACCTTCATCCATAAAGCCCTCCAAAGCGCAGCGCCCCCCTATATCGCCTCCCTCATCTCTATCCAACACCCAGCCCGGGCTCTCCACTCTGCTAATGAAATTAGATTAAGACCCCTTTTAATACGAATCTCTCATTCCCGCCTCCAAGACTTCTCCAGAGCAGCACCAGTTCTCTGGAATGCGCTACCCCAAAATATCCGGGCAATCCCTGACACACACAACTTCTGGTGTGCTCTAAAAACGCAGCTCTTCAGGGAGGCATACCATATCCCCTAAACCAAACCCCTCTGTACGACGCCTGATGACATGCTCCCTGTTCTAGTGACCTGCAATCCCTGCTAGCCGTAATCAACCGCCCCCTGCAGTCATACCGATTCGGCCACTGTACGGCCTGACCATTGTCTGTGTGTATAACACCCCTCGCTCTCCACCTCGCCATACAGTGCACATCTCCAGCCCCTTTACCTTCTGTATCACCCCATTACTTGTAGTATGTAAGCTCGTTGGAGCAGGACCCGCACCCCTATTGTTTCAATCAACTGATTACTATTTGACCAGTGGCTTTGTTTCTGTTCCCCCTGTTTTGTCAGCGCTGTGGAATATATTGGCGCTATATAAATACAGATTATTATTATTATTATACACCCTTTTAGGGAATCCTGAGTTTATAGAGGGGGTTTCCTTTGTTCAGGATCCTCATCTCTTCGCCAGAGTAGAGAGCGGTTAGACAAAGCATCTCTTGCTCTGGAGGATCCGTCCTTTCCTGTATTACACAGACAACCCATCAATATAAATGGACATTGTGTAATGCTTCACTTCTCCTGTTGGAGCGCTGTAGGAAAATGTAACACTTTTTGCCAAGTCTCCACACCGATTACAGCTATTCACTGGGGGACCCACTTGGAGAACATTTTAAGATCACCTTATTGTCAACCCTTCAAATAGGGGTTGCCAAAAATGGAAAACTTTTTTAAAAATGTCGTTCTATGGACGTAGATGAAAAATATTCTAGGCTGGTTTTGTTTCACTCCATTTTTAGGTGCTACTCTATGGGGCTGCCCATATGGTTCTGAGAAAAGAGGAGTATAAACCCCTACAGACAGTAATCCTCTCCTCCTCACTATCCGTTTACATGTAAGGGCCTGTTCACATCTCGTTATTGGCTACGTCTGGGGGTCCTTTCGGGACGTACGTCTTAAAATCCTGAAAATGGAGCCTATCTCTGGCATTGAAGAAACATGCCCTAAATGATAACAGGGAAGAACAGCAGCTCATCCAGCCTCACTGATTTCAGCACCTCAGGAATGGAAAAATACCTTTATTCCACGTACGTAATCGTAGTAAAAACAGTGCACAGGAAATGTAAGAAGCTTACGCGTTTAGAGCGGAACTCCTAATCATGGCATATCAATGATCACATGCCATAATTAAA
The DNA here is from genome assembly GCF_035609145.1 of Eleutherodactylus coqui. Lineage (NCBI taxonomy): Eukaryota > Metazoa > Chordata > Amphibia > Anura > Eleutherodactylidae > Eleutherodactylus > Eleutherodactylus coqui. The sequence continues at coordinate 54,206,600 of NC_089841.1, read as the reverse complement.
GGCTTCACTCAAAATGCGTAAGCGTGTTACATTTCCTATGGACATGGAATAAAGTTTTTTTCATACTCTCCTGAGCTGCTGGAACTTCTTCTTTGCTTGTAGTTTACGTGTAAAGATTCTGTACTTAGTGAGTTACATATCGCATGGTATCGCCCTGACCGATGGGTGCTTCTACTGCCCAAGTTGTCGGGGTTCTAGCTCCCCTCGCTCTGAGGTTTTTTCATGTAATTCAATATATTTTTGGTTTTCAGATTCATCCTCGGGCCTTGCTGTTTGGTCACACCGCTTCTATCACCTGCCTTTCTAAAGCCTGTGCGTCTACTGACCGGCAGTATATAGTGAGCGCCTCAGAAAGCGGGTGAGTGTTACGCTGTGCGCGGAGGGGATTTAATATTACATTCTTAAAATTAGAGCTCTTAAAACTAGACCAAGCAGAAAATGTGCCAAATTTATCACGTCGGCGCACACCGTACAATAGATTTAATGTATCCCGCTAGACACGTTGGACACCTCCCGGTTGTTACTTTATAGCAGTGTTACAATGTAGGCTTCTTTTAAGAGTAATCTAACCCCCCTTACTTTTCTAGACTGTTTCTAAAGCTGTCTACTGCCGTACATAAAACTTGGGCATTAACATGCTATAAATCTGCAGGGGGCTGGCACCGCAGGGGGCTTTTATTGAGAATTCTGCTGCATTGAGCTCAGTAAGTCGGCCCCCCATGTATGCTGCTGTCTTGGGCGAGGAGTCTTACTCCATCACTTACTGGAGGCTTTCATCTAGGATGTTTCTCCCATCTTTGACGCCCATTCATTGTTGCAGCCAAAAAGCATTCATTTCCTACTGTACTGTCTATACAGACCTTTCAGGAAGGAAAAGTGTGCCTCCAATATGTCTGCCCCATACAAACAGTACAGAAGGGAAGTGGTGGCCCCTATACTGGTAAAGCTGGAAGGAAGCGTGTGCCTCCAATATAGCTGTCAATATACAGGCATTACAGGGAGAAGTGTGTGCCTCCAATATGGCCCCCTCTATACAGGAAAGAAGTGTGTGCGCCTCCAATATGGCCCCCTCTGTACAGGAAAGAAGTGTGTGTGTGTGCCTCCAATATGGCCCGCTCTATACAGGAAGGAAGTGTGCGCCTCCAATATGGCCCCCTCTATACAGGAAGGAAGTGTGTGCGCCTCCAATATGGCCCCCTCTATACAGGAAAGAAGTGTGTGTGTGTGCCTCCAATATGGCCCGCTCTATACAGGAAGGAAGTGTGCGCCTCCAATATGGCCCCCTCTATACAGGAAGGAAGTGTGTGTGCCTTCAATGTGGCCCGCTCTCTACAGGAAGGAAGTGTGTGTGCCTTCAATGTGGCCCGCTCTCTACAGGAAGGAAGTGTGTGTGCCTCCAATGTGGCCCGCTCTCTACAGGAAGGAAGTGTGTGTGCCTCCAATGTGGCCCGCTCTCTACAGGAAGGAAGTGTGTGTGCCTCCAATGTGGCCCCCTCTATACAGGAAGGAAGTGTGTGTGCCTCCAATGTGGCCCCCTCTATACAGGAAGGAAGTGTGTGTGTGCCTCCAATGTGGCCCCCTCTATACAGGAAGGAAGTGTGTGTGTGCCTCCAATATGGCCCCCTCTATACAGGAAGGAAGTGTGTGTGTGCGCCTCCAATAGGGCCCCCTCTATACAGGAAGGAAGTGTGTGTGTGCCTCCAATAGGGCCCCCTCTATACAGGAAGGAAGTGTGTGTGTGCCTCCAATAGGGCCCCCTCTATACAGGAAGGAAGTGTGTGTGTGCCTCCAATAGGGCCCCCTCTATACAGGAAGGAAGTGTGTGTGTGCCTCCAATAGGGCCCCCTCTATACAGGAAGGAAGTGTGTTTGTTACCAAAATGGCTGCCACTAGGGAAGTTTTAGAAAGTAACTGTAAAACTTACACAAACTTATTTTTATTTTTTTTTTATTTCTATAATAAGTGATCCGGCATGTGATGAATCTTCCTGATACTGAAATTTAATGAATGAAACCGAAAAAGAAAGTACATGAAAAAACCTACATGCCAGCCTCCCACCAGAGCAGGCAGAGACCCTTTTACTGTCCCTATACGCCATGTATACAGATAAGACTTGGGGCGCCGGGACGCTGTAGGCACACATGTACTGAAAAAAAAGCTGTGCTGGTCTTGAACTGGTTAATCCTGACTCTTCTGAGCGTCCGTTCTGATTTTCTTCTCTCCTGACAGTGAGATGTGTCTGTGGGACGTTAACGATGGAAGATGTGTGGAGTTTACCAAGTTGGCGTGTACACACACCGGCATCCAGGTCAGTAGCTTTATAAACTTCACGTTGCACACAGAGATCAGCGGCGTCACACAGACACGGCTTATCTCTCCCTGCTGTAGGTCACATCACTTTTACAGAACGTCTGCACTAATTGGCTGACGTGTGGCGCTCCCTCTCTCTTTAAGGAGGTTCTTGAGCAGCATAGAACATCTTATGAGGGTTGTCCCACCGAAACAACTTTTCCCCATGACATCATGACAGCATACGCTGGAGGTTGCTCACCTGCTGACCTGAAGGGACAGGAAGAGGCAGAATATAAAAAGCACCTCCCCTCCACCAACACCAGTGTTTTTCCTGTCCCTTCAGGACAGCAGCGGCAGAACTCCAGCAACGCTGTCCCAGGCCGGAGGAGGACTTACCGGCGAAGCGGCGGCGTGGATCTTTCGGGCAGCCCCGGCAAACCCAGTGGGAAGGACCCCATCTGGGAGCTTTCCGGGGACTGTGTGGGCCGGGGCCCAAGTACGGGTTGCCGGCACCACTGCGGCCGTCATTTCGGGCGGCGGCCGCCATCTCCGGTGGGCCGGAGTCCAAGTACGGGCTGCCGGCACCACTGCGGCCGTCATTACGGCGGCGGCCGCCATCTCCGGGTCCAGGGCCGACAGGAGCGCTCCAGGGGGCGTGGCTTCGGATACACCGCGGTGACGTCAGACGCTCCGCAAAGGGGGCGTGGCCTGGCGCGGCCGGCGCCAAATTCAAAAATCTGCTGCCCCTGCATCAGCTGGTGGTGTTTCTCCACGCTAAGGAACGATCCTAAGCACAGGAAGCGTTCCTGCAAGGCGCAAGATGTCGACCAGAGAGGACCCAGAGACCCTCCTAACTGTAAGTGGTCCAGTGGACCAACCTACACCTGCACTACATACACTTCCCGACTAACAGAGTTTCCCTTGTCTTACAGGACAGGGATACTCAAAAACCGAGGGAGGCTAGACGCAGGAGTAAAAAATGTCCAGTATGTCTAACCAAACTTGACGACTCCTGCACAAAAACGTTATGCGCTACCGGCTCCGCGAAAATTATGCAGGAGGAAAAAACTTCCCTTATGGCCGAAATTCGGTCAGTTGTCCGAGAAGAAGTGCAGTCCTCCCTCTCAGACCTCCAACCTGGGCCTTCCGGGGTTACACGCAGGTCGGTTCCGGCGGTGTCTGAGTCTGACTCCGACATAGCGGAAAATGTGGATTTTGACGGGGAAGTGACGCAGGAGGACAAGAAATATCTTTTCTCTACCGCGGACATGGATCAACTGCTAAAAGCAGTACGCAGGACCATGCAGGTGGAGGAAGATGTGCAGCAACCCCACACAGTCCAGGAGGATATGTTCGCGGGGTTACTCCCGCAACAAAAATCTTCATTCCCCGTAAACGCCACACTCAAGCAGCTGATCCTAAATGAGTGGGAGAGCGTGGATCAGGCTCCGCTAATCCCCAGGGAATTTAAAGAACGCCTGTTATTTCCGGGAGATGAAGTGTCCTTTTTGGACGAGATACCTAAAGTCGATACTGCAATTGCCATGGTATCCAGAAAGTCCGGATTGCCCTTTGAGGATACGTCCCACTTAAAGGACCCGTTGGACCATAAGGTGGACACATCCATGCGTAAAGCCTGGTCTACTTCCGGTCTCATCATGAAAGCTAACATCGCGGCCACTTCCGTGGCTCGTTCCATGGCAATCTGGTTGGACCAATTCGCAGCCCTAGTCGACCAAAAAGCCCCTAGGGAGGAGTTCGCAAGCGGCATCCCTCTGCTGCGAATGGCAACAGGGTTCCTGGCAGATGCTTCGATGGAAACAGTCCGCCTCGGAGCCCGCATGGCAGCCCTATCGAACACCGCCAGAAGGGCAGTGTGGGTGAAAGAGTGGTCAGGGGACGTAGCGTCCAAAAATAGGCTATGTACCCTACCGTTCCGGGGCGGGCGTATATTCGGACCAGACCTGGATCGTCTGCTGGAGAAAGCAGCTGACAAGAGTCACGGACTGCCTGCCACCAGACCACCCAAGAGACCCTTCACCCCTCATCCCTCGTCTACGTACGCCGGGAAGGGAAAGACCGGAAGATGGTCTTATCCAAAGGGCGGAAGGGGTAAGACTTTAACTTTTGTCCCTCAGCCCATACTTTCGGGCCCGGTAGGGGGTAGACTGACTCTCTGTGCCAATAGCTGGCGTAGTATTACAACTAATGAGTGGGTACTGCACCTAGTGGCGGAGGGGTACAGGATCGAGCTACTATCCCGCCCCCCGGACAGGTTTATGATAACCCCAACCCAGTCTCCAGGCCTAGAACAGGCTCTGTTGGAGGGCGTACGGAACCTGCAGGGTCTCGGCGCAATTATCCCAGTCCCTAAGAAGGAACAGGGAAAAGGTTTCTATTCCCCCCTCTTTCTGGTTCCCAAACCAGACGGCTCCCACCGCACCATTATCAATTTAAAACAACTGAATAAATTCATTGAATATAGGAGATTCAAAATGGAAACCATTAGAACTGCAACTCCTCTAATTGCCAGGGATAACGTAATGGCTACAATAGACCTTAAGGATGCCTATTTTCATATCCCTATTTACGCCAACTCACAAAAATTTTTAAGGTTTGCGCTGAGGGTGGAGGGGGAAATCCGCCACTTCCAGTTCGTCTGCCTACCATTTGGAATCTCCTCGGCTCCGCGAATTTTTTCCAAGGTCGTGATGGAAATGGTGGCCTTCTTACGAAATCAGGGTGTCATGATCATCCCCTACTTAGACGACTTCCTGTTGGTGGCAGATTCCCCGTCTGCTCTGAGATCACACTTGGAGTCCACATTGCAATTATTTAAGGAGCTTGGCTGGATTGTTAACGAATCAAAATCCAACATGGAGCCAGAAACCAGGAAGAAATTCCTGGGTGTCATCCTGGATTCCAGTCTACAAAATTCGTCCCTTCCTCCCCTAAGAAAACATCTTATCATAGAGGAATGTTCCAACCTATATAAAAAACATAGGGTAACGATAAGAGACGCAATGCGGATCCTGGGACTAATGACTTCGTGCATCGGCGTGGTCCCCTGGGCCCAATTCCACAGTCGCGGACTCCAGTCACTAATTCTCCAGAATTGGGACAAGTTGCAGGCTTCGCTTGATCAGACAATCCCTATTTCTGCGGAAGCCAGAGCTTCACTCCGTTGGTGGGTGTCGTCGGACAACCTGTCTCAGGCATCCGATTGGAATTTGGACCCGGCTGTAATAATCACGACCGATGCCAGCGCCAAAGGGTGGGGGGCCCACTTTGAAGGCGGTTATGTACAGGGGGCCTGGGACGTTCACGAGAAAGCTAGCTCATCGAACTTTAGGGAGCTTAAAGCTGTATGGAAATCCCTGCGTAGCCTGCAAACACGATTAGTGGCGAAACATGTGAGGATCTTCTCAGACAATATGACAACAGTATCACTCATTCGCCACCAGGGTACCACCAGGAATCCTCCACTACAACGACTGGCGGGGCGGATCCTTCAATGGGCGGAAGGCACAACAAAGTCCCTATCGGCCTTTCATATAAGAGGAGCCGAGAACTCAGCCGCGGACTTTTTAAGCAGAAGGAAAGTGGACCCAGGAAAGTGGGAACTCCATCCAGAGGTGTTCAGCCTTCTTGTGGAGAAGTGGGGGGTACCAGAAGTAGACCTCTTTGCGTCAAGCGCAAACACCAAATGCCGGCTTTTCTTTTCCAGAGGCGCAGAGAAACAGGCCCTGGGCACGGACGCTCTCTCTCACCCCTGGGATTGGGACCTAGCGTATGCCTTTCCCCCTCTACCACTAATCCCGCTTCTGCTAAGGAAATTACTGCAGTCAACCCTAACAGTAATTTTTGTAGCACCATATTGGCCCAAAAGACCGTGGTTCCCCCTCCTGAGATCCCTGTCAGTGGGAGAGCCCTTCCACCTTCCAACAAGACCGGACCTACTGTCGCAGGGCCCTCTTCTTTACCCGGAAGTTCACAAGTTCAGGCTTACGGCCTGGAGCTTGAGCGGGTAAAGTTCCTAGGAAAGGGTCTTTCCCCTAAGGTTATTTCCACCATTAGCGAGAGCCTCAAACCCTCGACACACAAAATCTACTCCAAAGTCTGGAAAAAATTTTCGGAGTGGTTAGGCCAGGACATCCAGCAGCTGGATCAGCCAGACGTCCGGAAAATCTTAGATTTTCTCCAGGCGGGCCTGGATAAAGGTTTGAGTCCGAATACGCTCAAAGTCCAAATTGCGGCCTTGGGGGCATTCTTCGATCTCGCGCTAGCGGAGCACAGGTGGATTAGGAGATTTCTTAGAGGGGCGAGCAGATTACATCCATTCACACGGGCCACGGCACCACCCTGGGATCTAACCATAGTCCTTCAGGCCTTATGCGACCCCCCATTTGAACCGATTACGGATCTATCCATCGCCTGGCTGACATACAAGGTAGCCCTGCTTGTGGCAGTTACGTCAGCCAGACGCGTGGGGGAAATCCAGGCCCTCTCACGAAGGGCCCCATATATGACTATCCACCCGGACAAAATAGTTTTTTCTTTAGACCCATCCTTCCAGCCTAAAGTATTGTCAGATTTCCACAGGGGCCAACCAATAGTTATTCCAGCCTTTTGCCAAAATTTCAAAAATGCAAAAGAACAAAAGCTCCATAATATAGACGTCAAAAGAGCGGTACTAGCGTACCTCAAGGCAACAGAAAGTTTCAGGAAGTCTGACAAACTTTTCGTTCAATTTCAGGGGCAGGCCAAAGGAAAGGCCGCTTCTAAAGATGCGATCGCCAGGTGGCTCAGGAGAGCCATCCAGGAGGCTTACAAGGCCAAGGGCATCCCCCCTCCAGAAGGATTGAAGGCCCACTCAACGAGAGCGGTGGCATCCTCTTGGGCGGAGAGAGCGCACGCATCGATTGAGCAAATCTGTAACGCAGCCACATGGACTTCAGGCCATACTTTCATCAAACATTATAGGCTGGACTTTAAATATAGTCAGGACGCATCCTTCGGTAGGAAGGTGCTCCAAGCCGTAATCCCTCCCTAAAAAGCCCATGCCACTTATTTGGTATTCCTCCAGCGTATGCTGTCATGATGTCATGGGGAAAACGGGAATTTTTTCTTACCGATAATTCCCTTTCTGGAAGACATCATGACAGCATACGGGCTTTTTCCCCCCCCCTTACCAACATGGTTACCCTAGTTTGTCCAACACATGAGGTAATGTGTATGCTTTAACTTTGTTTTCTGAGGTGTGTGATGTCAATAAAAACACACCTTCTGGTTAAGTAACTGGTCACTGTGGTCATTTGGAACGCACTGGTGTTGGTGGAGGGGAGGTGCTTTTTATATTCTGCCTCTTCCTGTCCCTTCAGGTCAGCAGGTGAGCAACCTCCAGCGTATGCTGTCATGATGTCTTCCAGAAAGGGAATTAGCGGTAAGAAAAAATTCCCGTTATTCCCTATCCATAGAGTAGAGGATAACTGGTTGACCGTTGGGGGTCTCACCACTGGGGGCACACTGATCCATAGAAGAGAGGTCTGAAGCATCCTGCATGCTCTGTACTGCTCTGTTCATTCCAGTAGGACTGCTGGAGACAGCTGAGCGCTTGAACTCTGCTTCTCCGGCCATCCCTATAACTTGCTTTGGTGGGACAAGCTATTAAATACGTGCCTCGGCGGCTGCGGAGCGCCTTAATGCGTGCCCCCGCGGCTGCGGAGCGCCGCGATGCGTGCCCCCGCGGCTGCGCTGCAATGCGTGCCTCATCTCCTGGAAAAACCTAGTAACGCTCACCTCAGCTGCTGCAGAACCTCATAATACGCAACTCAGCTGCTTCAATGTTTCAATTCTGTCAGCAGCAGACTGGACGCTCCCCCAGTAGCCGAGGTGTGTATTATAACCAGTACTGTATGACTTAGTATAAATTCTACAAAGTATTAGAGGTCCGCTCTGCTTTCCTCTGTTCTACAGCAGGGGGCGCACTACTCCATATGTTCTCATCTCCTGGTGGATGTGTCGTGGCCATTATCAGGCTCATGATGTCAGATGTGGTAACATTTGATGATTTTCTAATTGAGTTTTCTTCCCCAGTTTTACCAGTTCTCGGTTGGGACACAGCGGGAAGGACGATTACTTTGCCACGGTCATTACCCAGAAGTCCTTGTGGTGGACGCCAGCAGCCTGGACGTCCTGTACACGCTTGTATCAAAGATCTCTCCTGACTGGATTAGCTCAATGAGCATCATCCGCTCACACAGGACACAAGGTATCTCTCATCTGACTCCTAACCTGATGAGGACCGAGCGCTGTATAGACGCAGTGCTTGATCCTGGGCTTTAATCATGGCCGATAGTAAAAAATACGGTGCAGGTTTAAAGCTCTTGCTCCTGCAATCTAGCAGGAGCAGGCCGGGTGCTCCGCTGTCAGCCATCCGAGGAGCCGGAGGAGAAGTGGTTTATAATGGCATCTGCCTTCTCTTATCCAGCCTACATAACGCTCAATGCAGAGATTACAGGAAGCAGCAGCGCCGATTCCATTATTGGACCAGACGATCATGTGGTTGCTGGGTGCCCCATAGCATGGCAGAGCTGCTGGATCTTGGCATACTTTGATCAGCTTTGTCAGTGACTTGTTTTTACAATTGCTAAAAAATGTCTGGTACTTAAGGATCAAAACACTTTGGTTTGTAAAGGGGTTTTTGGGACTTTTTTTTTCTGTTTTCTTTTTTTTGTTCTTTTTCTCTATTGATGACCTGTCCTCATGATAGGTCATCAGTAGATGATTAGTGGGGGTCTGCCGCTCAGATCCCTGCTGATTAGCTGCTTACTGGCGCCGCTGTCACTATGGCAAGTGCAAGAAGCAGATCAAGCCGGCCATAGCGTTGTGGCTCAGATTGGTGTTGCATTGAATTCAATGGGAGCTACAACTATAATACGACCCCAGGCTGCTGGGTCAGGTCAGCGCAATATGCTTCCTGCACATTCCATAGGGACAGCGGCGCCGATGATCAGCTGATTGATGGGGATCCGAGTGGTGGACCCCCCAATCATCAATTGAGGACCTATTTTAATGGCATGTCATCAATAGAACAAAGTCAAAGTTCCAGACAACATCTTCAATGAAAGATGAATCATATAGTTTCCACCACCTACATGTGTTAAATGTAATAGGGGTCCCATAGTGTGAGCAATGAATAGCTATATCCTTTCCCTAATAGGATCCCAGTAGTGGATGTTATCCGCCCCTACAATCCCATAGGAAGGCAGGGGTGTAATTATAGGGGATGCAGAGGATGCCGTTGCACCCGGGCCCAGAAGGCCTCTCCTCTCCATATAGGCAACCCAGTACCATGAATAAAGCATTATAATTGGGGGCCCTGTTACAGGTTTTGTATTGGGGCCAGGAAGCTTCAAAGTATGCCTATGGTCACAGTGATTGATGTTGCTATGGCTTCCGAAGACCACTTACCTGCAGTGGTAATATAGGGGCAGTGGTGGTCTGAGACGCTCCCTATACTGTACCAAGGGCTGCAATAGACTTCATCTATAGGTGAATATAGTGTCAGCCATCAGCATTTGCTTCCTTCTGAAGCCAGGAGAGAAGCAACTAGCGATAGAGAAGAGGTGAGGGTTGTTGTCTCTGCTGCCACCGGTGATAAATATACCCTCGGGGGGCATGGGGAGACTGTTGAGGTGGACTGAACGTTGGCATTAAAAAAGTTGTAAAAAGATTTAAAGATATTCCCTAACCACGGAATATGCTTAAGTGTCTGATTGGTGTTGTCCCAACCACTGGGACCCCCATTAGTCATGAGAATGGGGTTCTGTGTGCCCCCATATGAATGGAGCGGTGGTCGAGCATGCATGCTGCAGCTCCCTTCATCTCTCTGGGACCGATGGAAATTGCTGAGTGCTTGTACTTGGCTTCTCTCACGGCAACCAGGTGAATACTGCCCTATTCGTATAGGGGGGCACGGGACCCTATTCTTGTGATCAGTGGGAGCAATTGGTCCCCAACGATCAGACACTTTAAATTTTGGGAGAACCTCTTGAAATAACTCGCTGAAAAGCTGAAAAAATTTGCAATGCCTTTATGTTTCTGCATTACAGAAGACACAGTTGTAGCCGTTTCTGTTACCGGCATCCTGAAAGTCTGGATCATCACCGCCGAGGTTCACCGCATGCAGGTGAGGATGTTCTGCTCGTCTTCTCTCTAAGGTTCCCCGCCTCTCTCTATGCTGAAAATAATCTGTTTTATAAGGGACACAACAGCCTCCCCTCCATTGGACGTCTGTTGTGATCCACTGGGCAGTAACCATACACCTCGCTCACGTCCGCTCTATCAGTAGGCTCCACGGTAGGGATCCTCGGATGATTTCGACGATGGCCTATTTACAAAAGCATTGGTTTCTCACCCAAAGGGCCGTTTCCTTCCTTACGTATTTCAGAAAGTTTCTTAAACCAAGGGGGTGGTGAGGAAAGGTTGAGCCTAAGGGCTCAGTCACAGCAGCGTATTTCCTGTCCATGTGCTGTCTGTATTTTTAACGGACTGATTACGGACAGCACATGAACCCCTGAAGAATATTGGTGGATGCAGATGTACTTTCTTTATGCGGGCCAATGTTGTGCGTAAGGAAAAAAAAATTCGGTCTGAATGCTTGGATCAAAATCGCCCATGAAAGTATGTGGGAGCATAAAATACTGCAGCGAACACGGATTACTTCCGTATGCGCTGTTTCTTTTATGCGTGTTGCCAGGAGACAGTGAAAACAAAGATGTTACATCATTTGGGGCTTGTTTTTTTTTTTTCCACATGTGAAAAACTGATGACACACGGATGTAAAAAAAACGAAATTGTGCAACAAAAATGTGCGCAACTGCGATTTACACACTCATAGTGAAGTCGGTCCGTTTTTCACCAGAATTGCATACTCTTGTGTGAATGAGCCCTTCACATGGTTTGACAACTCGCTATGATCTGCAGGATAGGTTATATCGACACTCGTAATGTTACTTGTCTGAGGCCTGTGTGGCAAGGCTGCTGCAGTGCTTCTTTTCTCAGTTTCACGTTTTGTGTTGCTCACCCCTGGTCTGCACAACTCGGGCCGTTGATCATAATTTATTGGGGTAAAAAAAATCCAATTTATAGCGCTGCGGCTTCATAAATATGACTCCTCATTCAGTTAACATGTTTTTCTGTATGTTAAAGGGAACCTGTCTTCACCTCTGAGTCCCATAAACTACATTATTGGGCTCAAGGATGAGGGAAAGGGGAGTTGGGGGTGTTGTTTCATATTTACCGGGTGCCCCATTCCTGTGCTGTGTCCCCACAATGAGCCCCATAATATAGTTTAAGGGCACAAAGCTGATGATAAAAGGTCCCCCTAAACTTGCAAAAAACTTTTGCTATATTATACCAACGTGAAGTTTTGATCAGTGTAGCTTTCAAGTGCTCAGACCTCCACCTATCAATGAAACAAAGGGGTAGAAGTGCTCATCTGAGTGATGTGCCCAATCTCTTCTTCTTGGAGCGGCGAATGGGCTCATTTGAAGGTTTGTGAGACTGAACACTGTTCTCTAGTTAGATCCACATGGGTACAGCACTCGACTGAGCACTTCTGCCCCCTTGTTTCAGCAATTGTGGGGTTTCCAGCACACAGACCCATCACCGATCGAAAGCTTTATCATGTCAAAAGTTTGCTGAAAGTTTAGATCAAGTTTATCACTAGACGTCCTGGATTGAAATACATTTATAATTCTCCCTCATTGTGCTATGGATAAGCTTGGGTTCCCTGGTGTCGCCTCTAGCCGATTTGTAGTTCCATGCCCGCCAAAATTTGGAAACTTGTGCCCTATACCTACTGGAGGGATTGCTCTGCCTTACTGCTTCCCACCAGTGATGTGTGCAGTTCACCATCCAGCAGTCCTGCTCCATATATTAAACCTCCTCTATGATATGTAGACTATATTTCTTATACCGGTCATGGACACAAGATGCCGTGTAACTCAGTAGTCTATTGGGGCAGTCGTGCTGTCAGAGCTGTGGGGGATCCTTTAGTTTGGTGGGGCATTCTGAAGTGTCCAGAGTTACTTCCTTGCTGTTATTTAGTATTTTTACTCCAAGTGGATTTGACTTCTTTCCTTGTCTCTTTGCAGGACACAGAACCGGTGTTTGAAGAGGAATCCAAACCCATTTACTGCCAGAACTGTCAGAGTATTTCCTTCTGTGCGTTCACACAGCGATCGCTACTAGTGGTCTGTGCAAAATACTGGAGGGTAAGAGTCCTCTGTGATACTTTGTACTTACAGGCCCAGTGGTAGAAATGACGACCCTCCCGGCACATTCCTGAGGCTGCTCGCCTGTTGATTAATGGACATTCTTGTTATAAGGACAGTCCTGCCGATGGTCAGCTGATCCCTATACATACTGTTGCTGCAGGGGAAAATGTAATAATAAATGGCACCATTCATGTTACATCGCATTTTTGATTATGGAAATATTACTACTATGGGAGAATATCTGGGAGAAAGGGCCACGTCCTTAAGGGGTTAAAGTTTGCAGCTTTCTGATACTTTGTTATTTCAGTTTCTCAGTTTCCAGGATGTAACCAGTCCTGCATCTGTTGGACATTATTAGGATGGATGTTTCTGCCTCTGGGTGAAAACAAGGGATTTGTACTTCACTGACCACAAGCAGATATCTTAAAAGTACTGCAGAACTGAACCAGCCTAGAAAGTTGCTGAACTTTTCATTATGTAATAATTAAGCTTTATTGACATGATATTGGAAAACAGTTCTTGAAAAAGGGTTCTCAAGGACTATTATTATTGATGACCTATCCTCAGGAGCGGTGATCAATAGTGGATTGACTGCTCCTCGGGATTCCTGTCGATCAGCTGATTCCCAACAGTATGGACAGTGCCGGAAGCAGCTAGCACTGGGAGTTGTGCCTGTAGTACCAAACCGGACCACTGTGATATTGACAGCGCTATCTTCCAATGCTGTCCACACTCTGCCGGGGATAAACTGATCAGCAGGGAACCCGATCAACTATTGATCACCGGTCCTGATGATGGGTCGTTAATAGTAGTAGTTCTGGAGAACCCTTTTAAAAATTAGACTAAAAAGAGAAGTGACCCCTGCCCCTCATTAACAGCTTATTGGGACTCCTGTAATGCAGTTATGAACCGTAGACCAATGTATAGAGATTAGAAAGGCATTGGTTATCCGTAAGACATGGCTGATTACTGTGATGAAGCGGCTTCGGTCCTCATGTCTGCTCGCCCCGTGGGCTTCTTTCAGGTGTTTGATGCGGGTGATTATTCTCTGCTGTGTTCTGTCCCGAGTGAAGAGGGTCAGACGTGGACGGGAGGAGACTTCATCGCTGCGGATAAGGTTATAATCTGGACTGAAGATGGACAAAGTTTTATATATAAGCTTCCTGCCAGGTGACTTCTTCTTCTTCCTTCCTTACTTTGCTAAAAAGAAATAATGAATGAATACGGTTGGTCAGGAGCACAAACCCGTTTCCGTAATACACGTCTCCTCGCTGGAGCTGTTGTGCATTCTCCCAGAATGCAGTTGGACACTTTTATAAAGACTGTTGTGGTATGTCTGATAAGAAAGTATTGGCAGGAGCGGCCAAACATCCCAGGGTGCATCACCACGGGGGAGTTACTCATGTTGCAAAATGCACAGAACTCGCACTGAAATAGACCGCATTGTTAAAAGTATTGCAGCGCGTTCCATTTCCCTGCGTAGATGTCTTGCCCATTGTTTCTTTAAAAGTCACATTGCACCAGCATGTACATGTGAGTTTTATGTGAGGGCGATGCGATTTTTAGTTTTTACCTATTGATAATACAAGCGATTTGACACGCTTCAAAATTGCATTTTGAGCGATGCGATGCAATTTTCATGCAAATTGCAATGCACATCGCAATTTTACAAGCGCAATATCGATCTCTGACCAATATCGCATTTGCCCATATGAATGCACCCTAAGGGTGACTACCCACTACAGTTCTTTTTCATTGCGAAATTCGCAGCGTTTTGTTTCTCCAGGGGTCTATGGGACTTGTAATGCTAAAATCGCGATCGCGCAAAATTGCAATTTACAGCGAAATCGCGATTTTTAAAATTAACAAGTCCCATAGACCCCTGGAGGAAAAAAAAACACTGTGAATTTCGCAGTGAAAAAGAACTTTAGTGGGTAGTCACCCTAAGGAGGTCAACAGGTGTTGGGGTTAAGAAGAATCGGGCATGTTGAATTTCAACATGCCTGGTCCTTTGTTCTCACGGGAGGAGATCTGCTACCAGAGAAGTCTGGCACTGACTAAGCCCCAATATGTACAGGCGGATTTGAATTGCGGATGATCCGCAGTTCAAGCCGCCCGTAGGCAAACATGGGCGTCCGCAACTGAATTAAAGCATGTGGTTTTTGTTTTGCGGACCTTTTGGTGCAGAGATCAAATCACAGCATGCTCCATTTCAGTGTGATTCCCGCATGAATGGCTTCCATTAAAGTCGATGGAAGCTTTCCGATCCGTGGCCCGTCCACGGGAAAGCAGGAGTTTGAAAGAAAAAAACCAAAACTCTACTGCGCCGGCTGGCACCTCTGCTCACATTCACAGTAGAGAAAAAAGAGGACCCGGACAGGTAAGCAGGGTCCTTGGCTGCAGGCAGGGTCGCCCTGTGGGCTCCCGCATGTGGAATCCGACTTGCCCGTGGACATGAGCCCTTTTTACACAGGCTGATGATTAGGCACGAAACGTTTAGTTTCCCTGATCATTGGCCTGTGTGAAAGTGCACTGGATCAGCTGATAAGCAAACGCTCGTTTATTGGCTGATTGGGTCTTTTATGTAGGCCTGAAAATGCATACTTTATCGGTGGTATGTCTCCCCATGTAAGCAGAAACACTGTATTCTGTATGGAGAGGAACCATCGTTCTAACAAACCTTAAGGCCCATTTACACGGAACAATTATCACTCAAAATTCGTTGAAATGAATGAATTTCAGCGATAATCGTTCTGTGTAAATGCTACCATCTCAGCACAGAAGGGGGAAGCGCAGAGCGAGGAGCCTGCGATCCGGCGGCAAGTCTTTCTGTTGGAATGCTCTGCATCAGCGCTGATGACCTTAGCGGTGATATCCGCACTCGCGCAGTCATTTAAAGGACTGTCAGCCTGTGTAAAAGGGCCTTTAGTCCCCCATACCAGTGATACTCTAGCATGTGTGAATGATGGGAGCGAGCGACGATCAACAGGTTTTGTTGATCAGCATTTGTTTACAATAAACTGAGAGTTTTGTCATGTAAAAGGGCCCCTTATTCATCTCTCACCATTGAAAATGCACAGACCCTTGGCTGAGTGTATATGGGGAAGTCAGGAGGGCTGGTCGTCAAAGGACAGCTGTCCAAACTGTATGGGCAGCATGACACATAGCCGTGTTTTACTGCGCCTCAAAACTGTATGCGGTAATACTTTTTTTCAGATGATGCATGCAGCAACTTGCAAAATCCTTTCTGTGTGAGAAAATTAGAATATAAATTTCCATCAAAGGTCTTTTGTGTCTAAAATGTGATTTCATTCCCTTTTTTAATGATTGCAGCAAAGTTCTTACGGATTTGGTCACAATTATGAAATTGCAGCCCTAATATTTGACTTAAATGACAAAAAAAACCTTAAAGTCACTGGATACTTTGTGGGGGCAAATTTTTTTCACTTAAATGTTGGTATTTTGGGCTGACAGTCATTTATACAATAATGTTTGATTTAAAATTTTGCACCGTTTGTCTTCTGCAGCTTCTACATATCCGTGAATGCAGACACTGCAGACTGTGTTTCGGTAGGAGATCCGTAAGTGAGGCTGGCTCGGTTTCCCCCTGTTCTCTCATGCATGTTCTTATCAGCTAGTTTATGACCACCGCAAAGATAACCTCAGCTTCACTGATGGATCTCCTGTTGAGTCTTGGTCTGCAGCTTGTTATATACAGTGATATGTAGAAGCTGCAAGAGACAAACAGCTAAATTTTTAATTACAAAAATGGTCGTTGGCCCAAAATACATGCATTTAAGTAGAAAAAAATTGCGCCCCACGAATGTCCACAGCCTATAATCAAACACATTTAATTTATTTTTCCATCCGATTAATTGGACTTGATTAATATGAGAAAATTTTTAAAAAATTTTGATGGCAAATGTTAGATCTGTGGTTTTCTGACCGCTGAGACCTCCACCGATCACTAGAACGCTGCTCTTCAGTTGCCTGTTCCTCCTCACTACAAGAACACCGCTCGGAATATCTATGGATAGAATATTAATGAAAATCTCTCTAAGGCCCAATGTCCACAGGCGGGTTTGATTTGTGGAATAAGCGCAGGGCACCTGCAAATCAAGCGGGTGCCCCATGCAGATTCCACAAATCAAGCCGCCCATAGGGAAGCATGGGCGTCCACAAATTAATTAAAGCGTGCGCATTTGTTTTGTGGACCTTTTCTTCCCGAAAAAAAATCGCACCATGCTCCGTTTTCGTGCGGCTCCTGCACAGACTGCTGTCATTGGAGTCAATGGAAGCCATTCAATCCGCGGCCCATCTGTAGCTGACACTGGACCGGCCGCGGATCCCACGGGAAGGCAGGAGATTTTTTTTTTTTAATCTGTGCTGCGCGTGTGCGATGGTGAGCTGTGAGGACCATGCACAGTACAGTGAACCTGGAAGTAGCATTGTCCACGCAGACGCTGTAGCCTGCCAAATACAGGTACGCAGGGATAACATTGCAGCGCCGCCCTGGTGCTTACTGAGCACATGACCCGAGTACAGGCCGCCGCTACCTTCCGGTCGCTCTTCAGTATTTTTCCTGAACAATCTGGTATGCAGCAGGTTTATATAGAACAGCGACGGCTGCAGATTCCTATTACATGTATTCGTATTGTTGCATGGAGTTGTTGGGTTCTAATCCTTTCCACTTTATTGCTTCCAGCTGTATCCCGGCCAGCGACTCCTTCCGTATTGATGTTGGGAAGGCGGTGGAGAACGCGATCCCACCCTTGCTGTATAGCGTTATGCCAAAGGAGGACAAGAAGGTACGTGTGTGCGTGTGTGCCTGCCTTAATTGATGCCCGTAGTTCTATATACTGTTACCACTTTTATATTTAATAGATTTATGTATTTTTTGCCTCTTTGCTTCTGCACTAAAACCAGTGTTATATGGTTTCTATAGGTTCTTTTACACTGCAGCTCTGCCTGTTTAGCCTGGGTTCTCATATGCCGGATTCCCGGCGGAAATCTCGCGGTTTGGCCGCAGCGAAAAACCGCGAAATTTCCGCTGGGAGAAGCGCTGCTTCAAAACCAGCGGCACTTAGCCGCGGTTTTGGAAGTGGCCTGGCCGCTTGCTCTTCCGCTGCGGCCGGCGCTCCCATAGGGGAGAGCGCGGCCACAGCGGAGGAAGAAAAAGAATGAGCATGTTGCAGCCGGCTAATCCGCGCCGCAGTGCCGACTTCTGCCGGCTTTGCCGTGGCGGATTTGCCGTCCCGTGTGGACGAGATTTCTGAGAAATCTCGTCCACATGGCTGGCTAATCCCGGGATTAGCGGCTGCAGGCGGATTTGCCGCGCCGAAATTCCAGACGGAATTTCCACGGCAAATCCGCCCTGTGTGAACCCAGCCTTAGACTGCTTTCACACCTGCGTTTGGGTCAGTTCAGGGTTTCTGTCTCTCTGCTCCATTTTTTTTAAAAGATAAACTGAAATTAAAAGGGATAAAAAACATCATTTTTTTTTCCACATTGATTTTAATGGGGTTTAAAAAAAAACCCAAAAAAAACGGAAAGCAAAAAGGCTTCTGTTTGCTTCCATTTTATCAGGTTTCCATTTTTTGGGCTGAAAAAATAATGCTGCAGAATGCCCTTTTTTCCCGTCCAAATAAAATGCAACAGAAGCAAACTGAAGCCTTCTGTTTTTTTCAAACCCCATTGAAATCAGTGGAGGAAAAAAAATGGATTGTTTTTTTTCAGTTTTATTTCATTTTCTCTCCTCCAAAAATGAAGCAGAATGACGGAAACCCTGAACTGACCCCAACGCAGGTGTGAATGTGGCTTTATGGCCCTTTTACATGGGTCGATCATCGTTCAGATCCCCGTCCTCTCGCAGGAATCTGAACGAGGGTCGTCCCGTGTAAACGCATGCAGAGACTGAACAATGTAGTGTTCAGTGTAAACAGCAGTCGCTCACGACCGTCTTCTTTCTACTTACTGTGAATGGCGGCCGGCGATGGGGAGAACGCTCCCCGGCCCACTCCACCTCCATTCCGGCAACGCTGTGAGCGATGTCAACGATACTTGCTCTTGTGTAACGGCACAGGAGCGAGCCTCGTTTGCCTGACAGCTCGGCCCTGCATGAATGGGGCTTTACATGTAGCCACGTTTAAGAGCCGGGGTCTGCTGGAAAGGTGTAGCTGTTACCATGTGCCCCAGTGATAAGCTTGTAAGGTTTCTTCCTGCCTGATTTTTGTGTTCTTATTACAATAAAGAAGAAAAAGATATGAAACAAGCGATTAAAACCCAAATACCCGATGTCTGAGGGAAACGGGCTTCAGTAAGGCACAGCCTTGAGATTTGATGTTAATAGTTATATTTCTTATGTTTACTAAAACTGTAGGTACACTTTAAAGGGAAGCTGCCATGTCCCCACCACACCATAGACTACGGTACGGTTCTGTTAGGGAATAAGCCGAGTGATCTAAAGATCACGTGACGCTATACAATCTGATGCGGAGTCCTTTGTGTGATCCCCTATACAAGTCTATGGGAGACGGGCACGCACAGGACTCTGAAAAGAGTCAGATTTCATAGCGCTGCTGGATTGGGGGAAAATAAAAAAAATACATCACCTGGCTCCATGTCTTATTCCCTAACGGCATCATAATTTAAGGCCCATTTACCTGCAAAAATAATCTTTCAAATGATTGAAAGATTGTGTGATCTATTTGCATGAAGTGTTAATGGCCATTAGCACTTTATCATCTTTATTTGCTTGTAAAAGGGCCTCCAGGAGCTGTTTGCAGAGCCCAGCGTGTGATTAATCACATGCCCAGCTGTGCACACAACCGCATTGTTCTCTTTACAATGTAATCTGCCAACTCCCGTGGAGATAATAGCATACGGTCTGTTGAGAGATATTTTATGTCTCACAAGCTAAATGATGGTTTTTAAGTTTACCTTAAAATTATCGTTCAAACGAAAAGTTCCCGATGCCCACGTTTACATGTAACGATTATCGCTCATTTTCGGTCGTTTGAACGAATATTGTACATAATCGTTGCGTGTAAATGGGCCTTTAGTCTATGGTGTTGTGTGGACCTGACAGGTTCCCCTTTAATCTTTAATATACACTGAATTGGGGGGGGGGGGTCTAATATAGTGGCCATTCAGTCTGTGTATTCTGTATAGCAGACCTGTACTGTATATATTTTGGGGCAGCACAATTCCGTCTCACATGTGTATTTGTGGTATAACCAGGCTCTGGAGAGGTTTGATTTGGAAGCAGTGGTGGAAGTACCAGAATGTGACCGCTTCTCAGACCCGGAAAAAGTCTTAGACTTGTACACCCCGAGGACGTTACTGCACTTTCCCCCTGCTGAGTCTCATGTAAGAGTTGAGGTTTGCTGTGTGGCACGGGGTTGGCGTTTGTGTGATGTGCCCGGGTAAATATGGCATGGTGTGCAGTGTTTGCTGGGCCTGTGTGCACTATGGAGCCCTACAGTTTCTGTTGCGGCTGCACACTTTGCATGCTCTATGACATTGTACTTGTGTTCTGAGATCAGCGGAGGAGGAGATACAGACCTACAGCAGGAGCACTGGGAGCGCAGCTTCATAGGGAAGACCCACTGAGCCCAGATCCTGCAGCTCCCAAATTGGAGATGTCACAGAAAGCAAGCTGAGGAAGGAGTACAGAAATAAGCCCAAAGGGAATGTATCACACATGTCTATTTATGTAGAACCAGATAGTGAAACATTTTCTATTTTTCTGATCTGTTTTTTATTTTGTGATTGTAGATTTTTTATTTTTCTCTTTGCATGACTATGAGGGCGGCCAACCTGTCTGAGCAATAGGGAAATACTTTATAGAAGGCTCGTGGGCCATACACACAATGGACAGGAGGGAGTCTATTGAATTCAATGGGGGAGTGTTATGGGCATGCTCTGTGACCTGTGCAGGGAGCAGATATCTATATTACACTCACGTTTGGCACTATTAAGCAATTCCAGCAACCTCATTGGTTCTGATTCACAATTCCAGCAACCTGATTGGTTGTTTGGCTTCTCTGATTCAACCTCATTGGTTGTTTGGGTTCCCTAATTCAACCCGATTGGTTGTCCGTGCCGAACTTGTGTGTAATATAGATATGTGTGTGCAGGGAGGAGAGGAGGTGAGCTGTTACCATCACCTATTGTGAATGGTGGCTCATGTGTTATCTATATATAGGTGTTACTTCTCAGTGCCTGTGATGATAATGAGATGGGCTCCTCCACCCATTGATAGCTTAGGCCTGTGACCGTATAATCCCCAATACTTCATGTACAGCATGGAGACTTGAAGGGAATGTCTAAAACCACTTCTTGTATAGATCACGTTTTTATATTGATCATATTTTTATTTAATTTTTGGTGTTTTTTTTTTTTTTTTTTTTTTTTTTTTTTTATGTAGATAGTGACATTTAAAAAAAACTGCAATCCTGCAGTTCTCACATTGACCACTAAGACTAATAGTTGGACGCTTCCTGTTCTGTATAGAAATCTCCTCAGCAGTCAGTGGTATTTGACACCCCTGCTCTGGTTGTAGCAGCGAGGATCAGGACAACTTCTGATCCCAGCTGTTTAAGCTTATAGATGCCACAGTCAGCAGCGGGCGCAGCATCCAATGAACTTACCAGAGGGTGGAGGCTCCTTCTCTCACTGGCATACTGCGATCACGGAAACACCGCCAGATTACCACGACAGCTGGGGCCTCACAAGTGTCTCCAGGTTGTTCACAACAAATGTTTTATTAGGCTAAATAAAGTTTAATAAAATAACTAAAACTTTTTCATTTCAAGCACCTTACTTTTTAATAATAACTTGCACTAATAATCCAATATCTGGGCTGTGCATTTGGTGTAGAAAAGCAAAAACCAACAAATTATGACGAACTGAGAATAAGGCTACATCTAGTGCTGCTGCAGTCCTTTTGGCCAGTCTGGATGTACTTGGCTGCAGCAGCGATGTGTCTGTATACCCATGTGACCTCTTCAACCAGTCATTGGCCACAACAGTATGTGGCACAAGACCACCTGTGATTGGCTGCATCTGTCATATTGGTTTCATCTGTCTCACCACTGCAGTCATAGGATAGGGGATAACTTTCTAATTAGTGGGGGGCCCAACCACTGGGAACCCCTCAGATCACAAGAATGGAGTTCCTGTGTCCCCCTCCTCCACTTCACTGAAACTCCCACAATGGTAATGAGTCTAAATGGTAAATAAAGTGTTTGTGCACGCTTTTGACATGTTAAAGTGACAAGTCAGAAGTTTTGATCGGTGGGTGTCTGGCTGCTGAGACCCCCATTGATTGCTTAAACGAATGTTCTGTGCCCATTCCTCTGTCACTGCCAGCGGTTTATGGACTCCATAGACTTTCTATAGAGCCTGTACAGCCTTCCAATCAGCAATGAAAACATCCAAACGGGCACAACTCACATGAGTGCTTCTGCCCTTCGATTTAACCATCAATAAGGGTATCGGCTCCTGGACCCCCGCTGAGAACCTCTGACATGTCAGAAGTTTGTAAAAAGTTTAGTTATCCTTTAAATGGAGCTGTGGCCGAGCAAGACAGCCAAACGCTTGTACTCGCCTATCTCCCGCAGTGCCATTGAAATGACTGTAGGGGTAGTGCAGTCTCTAGGGACTTATTACTCCATTCGTTTGAGGACCTTTAGAAGCCCCCCTTTCTTGGGATTGGTTGGAGTCCCAGGGTTCTCAGACTAACTGATCAAAAAATATATCCCCCATACTGAGGATTGGGGGTAATGTTATATATTGGCACCGTTTAACTGTTAAAGGGGTTCTGTCATAAAAAAAATAAAATCCATACTTCCCCTATTCCTCTCCCATCAGTCTTCTTACTGCATCTTCTCCTCCCCGATCTTCTCCTGGCTCCTGCAGTCCCCCGGTCACCTCACCACAAGCAGTCTGAAACCTCTTCTTCTTGTTATGCAGCAGCTTTCTTCTTCCGGCAAGTCGGTGTAGGCTACATTACTAGTGACGTGGCATTCACTGCCTAGCAGGGAGCGCCGATTGCTATGCTGCATGCGCGCTTTCTTGCGGCGTTAGTATAGGAACACTCGCAGTGAGACAGCGCGCATGCACAGTCTCAGCATTAGCCCGGCATAGCATTCGGCGCTCCCTTCTAGGCAGTGAACGCTACGTCACTACTGACAATGGCCTACACTAACCTGCTGGAAGGAGGATGCTGTCAATTTATGTAACGTCACCGGAAGAAGAAGAATCCGTCTGGCTGGAGGTGAAGTGAGCCAGACGATCAGCGGGGAGAAGGTGCGCTAAGTAGACTGCCTGGGGAGCAATAGGGAAGTATGGAATTTTTTTTCCCTTTAATTACACAACCCCTTTAATTAACGTTACTATTATTTTCTCACATTTAGCCTCAGACACACTAGCGTGTTTTCGTTTATCTGTGTGGCGGATGTAAAAAAACCCAACAGACCAATATTAGTCAATAAAGCAGCACGCATTACCGAGTTTTTTTTCACACAGACTGCATAACAAAAACTCCTCTCCTGTCCTGTTCCTGTCCGTGTCACGGGCGGAGGTTAGGACATTCAAATGCGTGTCGGCGTGCCGGTCGGCTGTATATCGGACAGCGCACGGACAGGCGAGTTGCACCCGAGCCTCTCGGGGGATAGTCTAGTTAGCTTTTCTTAGCTGAGCTTTCCAGCAAGCTAGCAAGCCCTATAAGGATGTGTATATATACATACCCTGCTTCCCTGAAAATAAGACATACCCTGAAAATAAGACATAGCATGATTTTCCAGAATTTTTGAGGATGCCAAATGATTTTTTAGGCTTTTTGAGGATGCTTGAAATATAAGCCCTACTCCAAAATTAAAGGGGTTGTCCCGAGGCAGCAAGTGGGTCTATACACTTCTGCATGGCCATAATAATGCACTTTGTAATGTACATTGTGCATTAATTATGAGCCATACAGAAGTTATAAAAAGTTTTATACTTACCTGCTCCGTTGCTAGCGTCCTCGTCTCCATGGTGCCGACTAATTTTTGGCCTCCGATGGCCAAATTAGCCGCGCTTGCGCAGTCCGGGTCTTCAGCAGTCTTCTATGGAGCCGCTCGTGCCAGAGAGCGGCTCCGTGTAGCTCCGCCCCGTCACGTGCCGATTCCAGCCAATCAGGAGGCTGGAATCGGCAGTGGACCGCACAGAAGAGCTGCGGTCCACGAAGACAGAGGATCCCGGCGGCCATCTTCAGCAGGTGAGTATGAAGACGCCGGACCGCCGGGATTCAGGTAAGCGCTGTGCGGGTGGTTTTTTTAACCCCTGCATCGGGGTTGTCTCGCGCCGAACGGGGGGGGGGTTTAAAAAAAAAAAAACCCGTTTCGGCGCGGGACATCTCCTTTAAGCCCTGCTAAGTTAATTAAAAAAGTCAATTTAAATAGTGTCCAGGCAGCTATAAGTGTAAAAAAGTTAAACCTTTTTGAAAAAAATTAATATAAGACACTGTCTTATTTTCGGGGAAACACTATGTACACGATGCTTATATCTTCGGGCCTGGTTAAGGGCCTATTGACATTAGATTGCTGGCAGATCCAGCAGAAAGAACCTTTGCGGCACCTTTCCCCCGCAGCGGCGGTACCGCGTACGTAATCTCACCAGCTGTTTCCGTGAATTGTCTGCTAGTGAATGCCCAGCTGGAGGCGGCAGTAATAATCCGCCAACTTGTTGTTGCTTTGTATATATTTGTATTGTAACAAGAGTCTTTGTTGATAAGTAACGGAACCCACTTTGTGTATTTATTAAGGTTAGGCGGCGGCGGCGGTCACGAGGACGCAGGTGGTCTTTATGCCAGGCCTCCTATCAGCTCTGTTGCTGTGTGATAAGTATATCCCATTGATTAGTAAGTCTAAGTCTTCATTAGAGCGCCGGGCGGCCGCAGCACTCAGAAGACCGTCTTAAATGCCAACCAATTTCATCTGAAACAACTTAATTGCAGTTATTCGGATCTATCCTGTTCCTTTGTTTCAAGCTTGTTCTCGCTCCTTCTTTACAATGCGCAATTATTGCAGGATGCGTTTCATTCCGCGAGCCGCATTGTCTCCGCCATAATGGCTTTTTTTTGTAGACAATTGGCAAATTTTTCCAACAACAATCACCATATTGTTCATGAACAAAAATGCCGATAATGGAAAGAAATGACAGGAACAATCGTCATTCGCTGCTCATTCTGGCGGTAAACAATGAGAGCCAACTTCAAAGGGAGGACAATACCAGCGGCAAACAGCAGGGGGCAGCAACACAGCCGTGTAATCATCACAAGTGGGAGGAAAGTTGTGCAGCATTATTATACAGAGCGGAGATTCACGAGGAAGAACGGAGAACTTTTTTGTTTTGTTTAATGCTGACCTTAAAGCAACTCCGTGGGCCTGGAGAAACCAAGAAGGCCAAACCACTTCCCTGACTACCCGATGCAGAGTGTGCAGAGAATACATAGGAAGCCGCAATAAAATAGAGCATGCTGCGATTTTTTTTTTTTTCATCCGCGATTGGTTTCCGATCGTGCGCATTAAAAATCCATAGCATGTTATGAAAGGTATTGTTTTGGACTCCGGAGGTGGTTGCCTTTTAAAGGGCTGTTTACAAGGGCTCCTTCACACGGGCGTATTTGCTCTATATTGTGCGGATTTATGTGTGTTTTCACATATGTGAAAACACTCTTTAGAATAGTTATGCTCAACTGCCTTTACACTGTATTAGAGGGCCAGCCAGGACTGTGGAGGGACCTACTTACGGTTCTGGATTGCAGCCTGGAGATGGACTGGCCTGGGACACTTGCACTTAACTTCTGCTGCCTGTAGCAGCAATTAGCTGAAGAAGCTCCTGGTCATGCAGACTTCGCTGTCTGCTCTCTTGTTGCTGGGGATGGAATCCAGATCCAGCAGCGATCCCTACTCTTGTGTCCTCAGCCCTGAGGTTGTACAAAGGCAGGTCAGTGGAGTCTCTCTGTCCTCACTGCCATCACCCTCCCTCGTTCTCTCCAGCACCGCGGTGGGAGGTTACCTGCTTGTAGATGCTCAGCATGCCTTCCACTTCTGTCTTAAACTTTTGTGGTTAGGACCGAGCCGGCGCTATGATAGTAGAGCTGCAGCCCAGCTAGCGCTGCCTACGAAGAGGCGCTGAGGGAGATGGTCGTGAAGAATATTAGGGAGGTTTGGATGGCTTCTCACAGGACACACAAAATGACGTGGCGGGTCAGATTCGGCCCATGGGCCTTGAGTTTGAGTCGTGTACATTAGGTAGTCTGAGACTTTGCTGTGGCCATCTTTGTTTCTCCAGGCGTGGACGATCGCATTAAAGGGATTGTACTAGAACTACAAGTTATCCCCTGTCCACAGGATAGGGTTTACCTTGCTGAGACCCCCACAGATCCTCTGATTAGGGGTCTGTATCCTCCTGTCTTTCTCATGTGGGATTCCGGCTCCCCTTGCAATCAGGAGGAGATTGAATAGAGTAGGTTCAGCTCCCCCATTCATCTTTATTGGGCTTGCCAGAGATAGCTGAGCAGCAAACACTTGGGTATTTCTGTTTTTAATATTCTGTTTCTAAGGAAGCCTAGAAGCGTCCATCTCCTTATATAGCCCATCCGTGCTAAAGAATGATGAGTTGTGCATCCTGACATGTTAGTTGGAGCACCAGCTTTGTATTCGGCGGCTCTTGACTGTGTAGCTCCTGTTCATCGGAACAATTCTTGACATCCTCCTCTGACCCTTTTCGTCAGCAAGTTGTTCCCATCCACATGATCCCCTGGTAGTTTTCCTCCAATCACGCCATTCTCGGTATACTCTCCACACCACTGCACAATAAACCCCACGCAGTTGGCAGTGACATCTCGGCCTGGCTAGTCTAGCACTGATGACCGGCCTCGTAGGAAGTCGCTCGGATCGCTGGATCTTCCATCTAATGTGGATGTACACTGAAACTGATCCACGGAAAACGTGTCACGTGATTTTATGCTGCACTCTGGGGTCACCGGGAGAATTTCCATACTTGGAAGAGCCAATCATAAAAGCCGGGGGCTCTAAAAAAGAGGCTGTTTGTTGTATGAAACTTTTCTAATATATTCTGACCATGGGAAGTGCTATCCTCCTGGCCCTCCAATAGCCTGTAGTCCTCCGTTCTCTGCCTGTAGGCTCTCTCTGAATGTTCGGAAACCTCCTCCGCCTCCATTCATAAAGTAGTAAATGGAGGAGGGAGAGGAGGGGGATGCAGCTGCTGTCACCTGTCTGCACGCACGTAGGGCAAGGAAATCTAAAGTTGCACAAGCTAACAGAGGGATGAATGTGAACAACACCGCAGGGTCCTGACAACCTTTCTGGGT
The DNA here is from genome assembly GCF_035609145.1 of Eleutherodactylus coqui. Classification (NCBI taxonomy): domain Eukaryota; kingdom Metazoa; phylum Chordata; class Amphibia; order Anura; family Eleutherodactylidae; genus Eleutherodactylus; species Eleutherodactylus coqui. The sequence continues at coordinate 54,179,645 of NC_089841.1, read as the reverse complement.
GCACCACCAATCTAATCCAATATTGTCTGTGTCTGTTCTGCATGTTGGGTACGTTGTTATAACTCTACAAATGACTCCGATTCTGTTCTACTGAAACCCAAACCCTTTTTTTTTTGTTTTTAACTGGCTAACAAACACAATACGAAGTGTTTTATTTTTGGCACAGATGTAGCAAATATTAACTTGACATTTAATGCATTTTGATAACTTGATTTACAGCACTGCAGTACATTGTAGTTAACGTGACGGCCGCCTCATCGATTGCTACATCGTCTGATCATTGGAGGTTCCCCTGCTGGAATCCCCACTGCTTGCTAACATGCAGATGCTTTGGAGATCCAGAATGTGACGTTGGCATCTGCTTTTCCTCAGAGGGCACAGGGTTGGTTGGCTTTGATTTATAGGAGTCATGTTGCTGTCTTCTGTTGATTACCACTAGACAACAGGACGAAATAGCGCAACTAGCTGCAACATTGTCCTGGAAATTCCAGCAAAGTGCCGGACTGTTGGCTGGAAATTGAATGGACCCCATTATAGTCAAAGGGGGTCTGTTCAGTGCCATTCAGCTCTGTCATGGGATAGATCCATTCAGCCAGAAGGTGCCGTTTTAATGTTCTCAGAATGGAGCAGGAAAACTGAAATCCCGAATGATGACGTGAACGAGCCTTTTAGGCTTTTCTTAGAGTCCTTCACAGATTCTATCATTCTTACCCACTTAATGAGGAACCGTCATGTCCTCATGGCAGCAGGGGCAGCTACATGGCCTCGCTGACTTCTACAATGTCTATCTTTCGTTTATACTCACCCCTGTCCCCCTGTATGGGCTCTTCTTAGATTCCTCTCCCTGCGCTGTGAATGCGTCAAGCGGACGGCCGCCACTGCCTACTGTCAATAAGTGGTCTGAACTGCCTACTTGACACAGTCACAGGGACAGGAGCCAAATCTACACCGAAGGCCAATGTGTAATTAAGAGTTTGTTTGCAGCGCCATCCAGGATCGGGGTGGATATTTCTGTTTGTGAGCCAATTGGGTTGTAACTTGTAGAGGCTTGGATCATAGTGGGTAAGGTGCTTCCATACCAAGACTCGCTATCATCCAAAACTGTACGGGCCGTGATATGAGGAGTCGTAAAGGGAAGTAGGGCAAATTCAGTAGGATGTGGCTACCTGGATTGAATTCAAGGCGCCATGGATGAAAACATATATTCCTTTTTATTGAGTCCATTGTCCACGGGTGAGTTTACATAGGACAACTCATTCGAATAGTCCCTAGACATAGTCGCTACAGCAAGTTGTTGGCTTATTAACGACTTTGGTTAGTGTGCTTTTACACAGAACAATAGTTGTTGGTGTTTGCAGCCGCTGAAGCGCACACCTCCCTGCAAAGTTTGTTGGCTAGTTGTGGAAAGACAAGGATCACTTGATTACATCAGATGATGATCAACCAATGACTATTTTTAGGTGAGCTAAAACTAAGCGACTTTTAAATCCATTATCGCTTGTCACCCAGTTGGTGGCCGTGTTCACACAGAGCAGCTATCGCTTACATTTGCTCGATTGAGCGATTATTTGGGCGATAGTTGTTCCATCATAACGCGTTTTGAAGCTTATGGCCTTTTCTTTAGAGGGTTGAAGGTGTTAACTAGAGATGAGCGAGTATACTCGCTAAGGCACATTACTCGAGCGAGCATTGCCTTAGCCGAGTATCTCCCCGCTCGTCTCTAAAGATTCGGGGGCCGGCGGGGAGCGGGGAAGAACAGAGGGGAGATCTCTCTCTCCCTCTCTCCCCGCCGCAACTCACCCCGATCCACTCACCCCACAGGTGTCTCCACACACTTTTTGCATGCTCTCCCCTTAAGAAGAGATGACACCCCTCTTGACCCACATCACAGGCCTCTCACTCGCCACGCCAAAAACCTACCGCACACTGATGAGGGGCAAACACCCCGAAACAGCAATCTGTGTATGGATTCTGGCTTGGTTTCCTATTTCAAATCATTGTTTTACAGACTTGTTAGTCATACATTGAGTTGCAGGAATGCTGCCATCCAATAGGTGGCGCTGCAGAAGTATTGTTCCATCCTCCTTATGCCCTTATTTGGTATTACCACCTATTTAAAAGTCTGATCCAGTAAAACAACACATTGTTAATCCCGTGCGGTGAACACTGTCCGAAAAACCCCACAATGAAAGAATTGCATATTTTGGGAGGTCACTCACCCCATCTGCAAGAAAATATATAAATTTAAGATATTTAATTTTTTTTTTTTTTTTTAGAAATAATACAAAATAAAACTATAGAAATGTTGTATTGTCACTGACCCACAGAAAAAAGATAAAATGGCGTTTTTGCTGCAGTGTGGACGACATAAAAAACAAGGCACACCCCAAATATGCTGTAACTGGATGACTTTTATTTTGCTCTGCTTGGAGACGGTTTTCAGTGTATTATACGGTACATTAACGAGTATCGTTGATGAATATAATTAGCAAAAAACCACGACGTTGATGGGAGAAAAAAAATACGTCTAGAAACGGCTGATCTAGTAAAATAATACATTGTTTATCCCCCAGCGTGACCGCCCTCAGAACAAGGAGAACATACCGACAGAATTGCACTTTTTTGGTCGCTCTTGTCTCCATGAAAACATTTAAGGGGGTTATCCGGGGACACAGGTTTGTTCAAAAACTTCTCCTGCAGTAGTAAGATAACTAGAGATGAGCGAGCGTACTCACTAAGGCAAACTACTCGAGCAAGTAGTGCCTTATTCGAGTACCTGCCCGCTCGTCTCTAAAGATTCGGGTGCCAGCGGGGGAGAGCAGGGGAAAGATCTCTCTCTCACTCTCTTCCCCCTGCTCCTCCCTGCTCACTCCCGCAACTCACCTGTCACCCGCGCCGGCCCCCGAATCTTTAGAGATGAGCGGGGAGATACTCGGCTAAGGCACTACTCGCTCGAGTAATGTGCCTTAGCGAGTATACTCGCTCATCTCTAGTGTTAACAAATGCCCCTAAGGGGAGTTCCTTGCATCATACCATGTTTTTAGGCTACAGACCTCGAAACGCCTTAGTGCTTGACTACATAAATAGGATTAAGGCCTTAATTAGATGCCCATATTTTACATCCGTGCGCTGTCTGTGTATTTCGCGTACAACACATAGACCCATTATAATCTATGCGTCTATAGATACATACAGGTTTTCATCCTGACCAATAGTCTGTGTGGAAAAAAATGGTAGCATGTCCTATTCTGACCCGTATCACAGACAACATTCAACGAAAAAAGTTTGGTACCGTGTTAGCCAGTAGAGCAAAATGTGATTGTTCTCAGCAAGAGAAACCAAGTAATCTTGTAGATATGATACCTTTTAATGGCTAACAAAAATACATGATGTTCTAGCGAGCTTTCCAACCTACTTGGGGTTCTTCCTCAGGCATTATTAAATAGATCCAAAGACTCGCCCATATAGAATATACACATACACATTAAAAGGCACAGACATGGTGTGGTTAATTTGCACTTAAAACAATACCAGAGGAGTAAATAATTAATTCACTGACAAGGGATGTGAAAGTTTTATGCTCTCTAAATTGGTGTTAAGGGGTCACCAGGCCAGCGTGTTATCTCTGCCATAGATTTCTTGTATTTTCCACCGATGTCAAAATCCCCCTCAGAGGTTCATTCCAGTTTTGACAGTATCAAAGATGGTTATAAACTTGTACTCCCAAATTCTGGTGTAGAGATTTGACATTTCCTTTTAGTATGGTAACTTTCATATGTTCTATACGTGACTAGATTAAGACATGCAATGTCTGCAGAGATCGGACAGCATACAATTAGGTGTCTGTGTGCTGTCCAATGCGAGTTGTGTCCGAGACTTTTGGGCTCGACTGGAGTACAGTCGTCTGAATACAGCCTAGTCCTTGGATTTTTGATGTAACCCTTTCCAATCCACTGTCTGACATCTAAAGACATTCTGATTGAAGGCTGTACAGCTTCCAATGTCAAAAGACGTCCGGCAGGGTATTCTTACTGTATATTACTGGCCACTCTGTTGTCGGGGGGCCTCTCCAGCATGTCCAATACCGCAGTATTGGCTCTAGCCAGCAGGTGGCGCCATTGTATAATGACAGAAAGAGAAAACCCCATAGGAAAACCTTGAATCCAAAATTGGATTGCAAAGGGTTAAATCAAGTAAGGCTGTTCCACATCCCATGGTTTCGTTGACCACCTTGTTGTGAAGAGCCCATACAGGGTAAGTATAAGCAAGACGTTATTGGAGTCGGCAGCAGAAGAGCTATGCAGCCGGCCTTGCTGATGTGAATACGAGAGAGATCCTCTTTAAATGACGGACACTATGGCAGTTAGTAGGATGTATTGTCGGGTCCATATGGGAAACCATGATGCAGATGTGAACAGCGCCTTAGAGGAGGGATATTTTTTCCCGCTAGCTCAGTGGAGGACGGGGCCCATACTGATCTTTGCTCCGGTCCCCGCTGATTTCTCTATACACCGGCAGCTAAGCTATACAGTGGTAATGCGGGTAAAGCCAACAGACTGTTGACATTCATTATAAAGCTGCTGATGTAACACTTTCATGATTGATGCAAACTGAAAAAAAACGAAGGGTCAAACAAGCTACCGGCGCCGTTCTTTGTGCGCTGCGAGTTACTTCCAAGAATCCCACTATTTATATTTTCCATTGTTTAAGCTGGGAGTTGGTTGAAAGCACATTGTATTGATTGCATTGTCTCCAGTGCATGATGTGTACTGGCAGCGGCGGCGCAGGCCGTGTTAATAACTCTCAGCTGTTATTATTGCTACTTACTTCTGGCACCTTTTCTGTCCTGCAGCTACTAATCTGCCCTCCGGTTACAAAGTTCTTCTACGGACGCCGAGTATCTTTCCATAAACTTCTAATTCAGGGCGACTCTTCAGGGAGACTCAGTATCTGGAGCGTCCCCGATGATCTCGAGCAGCAAGACAACATTGAAGGTGAAGGCTTAAACCGACAAGATCATTCTTCAGCTCGGAGATATCGCCGGTCTCCTCACAGAAGTGGTAAAGGGCTTATCTAAGAGTTGGAGAAATGAAATTGGCTGCAGGAAAATTAAAAAGAAAAACCAAAAAAAAAAACATTACTTGCCTATTAAAGGGATAATCCAGGGAAATCTACTTGCCTCAACCCAGCCCGGGTCCATCTGATTCCAATGGTGGGGCATGTGTATGGATATCGGTACTCGTGACGTCATCATAGGGGGCTAGCTGATTGGCTCATTTTAGTAACTAACCAAGCCCCTTATATATCTTTGTATCATCATGGCAGAGAAGGGGGCGGGCTTAGGTAATGAAATTAGCTAAATGACAAGCCCCCTGTAATGACGTCACCAACAACAAAAGGTCCATACCACTCGGGGAGCCTGGATGGAAATGGAGGTGGCGTCATCTCTGGGTTGGACTGGATTGGGTATTTCTTCCTCAGATAACCCCTTTAGATTCCCTACTGTTTCTGCATTGATGCTCTAGCGGTTCCTGCTGGCCTTTTATTGTGCTGCATTGATGAAGCTACCTACATCCATGTGACCATCCTTATGATAGGTCATTAATAATAGTAACTGTCCCTGAGAACCCCTTTAATCCTATACCAAGTCCAGCAAAAAGCTATATATCAATCAACCAATATTTGTAACTTTAACATCTTTTCGACCAGTGCTGAGCCCCTGCCATCACTATAGGGAAGATTTTCTACTGAAAACGCGCCAGTGTTTTGGCACAAATTGCCCTAGAAAAATAGTTTTACATGCTTTGCACCACATTTATGTGTTTTAGACACTTTTCTTTTGGAAAATCCGAAAACGGGTATGGCTTTATTGAAAGGGGAGTGGCTTAGCAGGAAAGGGGTGTTGCCAAATGCAGCTTTTACCAAAAAAAAGTACGCTAAAATTTGGTCTCAAAATTTATTGGAAAACCAGGTTAACTAATAGGTGGTATAAAGTTAGACTAGCTTGAGTTGCTGTGGTAACGCACAGTTTACAAGGATTGTCCAGTTTGTAAACTATCGATGATTTATCCTCCAAATAGGACATCAATAGTGAATTGATGGAAGTCCATCACCAAGGAACCCACCTGATCAGGTGTTCTCTAGGTTGCTGCACTTGTACACTGAGCTGATTTTTGCCGGAAGCAGATGGCTCCATTCATAGTGCAATGGCTGGGCTTGGTATGGCAGGCCAAGTTTCCATTTATTTCAATGCATGCTTAGCCTGCAGTATCAAACCTAGCCACTGCACTGGGGACGGAGCTGTCTACTTCCTACAGAAATCAGTTTCATGCATCGGCCCCGAGAACAGCTGATGGGGGGGGGGGGGGGGTTGGTTCCTGCTAATGGACACCTGGCAATCTACTGTTGACGACCTATCCTGTGGATAGACCATCACTAGTTTACAATTGGACAACCCCTTGAAGACTGTCTAGTCCAAGATTGCACTGTCTAACTATTAGATAGTATTAGCATATAAATCTGTCCGTATGTTTTCAGCTGGTGATAGTTGTTGTACTTGGCGAAAGGGATTGCTCTATCAGACGCTGTACTATTGGGCTCCTCTTCCCTTGGATTCTGTGTGAGATGCCCAGCTGTACATAGCACCATACTTAGCACAGAGCATAACGTTTCATCACTATGGACCCTTCATTACTAGACGGACCTGCAGGGGGAGCAGTGACTATATCCATATCCCATACATTGGATACAGCATTATGGCAGTTTGCAGTCCCCTTTCTCCTTCCTTACTTCTGAGCTCTGCTTTCTTCTCTATCTTTCAGGGTTACGAATCACTACAACTACGTCGCTGCAGGAAGCCTTTGACAAGCTCTGCCCTCTTCCTGCGGGCATTATCGATCAGCTCAGCGTGATGCCAAACACTACTGAACCTCTGAAAGTGACCGCCAGCGTCTATATCCCATCTCACGGACGTTTAGTCTGTGGCCGGGAGGACGGGAGTATAATTATTGTCCCAGCCACGCAGACAGCGATAGTTCAGCTCCTGCAAGGAGAACACATGCTACGGAGAGGTGAGGACACCGTGGAGGCAGCACTCTTCTCAGGAACCATGTAGGAGTAAATGATCCTGTTGGTATATTAGGGGGTTTCATGTGCAGCAATTCCCTAATATTCTTCTATGATTGGAATTTACTTTTATGAGTAGTAGTGATCCAATAATGATTACCGCTGAAGACCATCACTGCTTGGGATAACATTGCTGAACAGTCAATGGATGCGCACTATAGCAGTTTTGCAAATAGTTTTGATTAAAAAATCTGCTACGGTTTTGTGTATGCAGCTCCTGTGCAGACTTGGCGAGATCTGCGGATGTAGATCCACCGTACCACGCATTGGTTTGGCTTAGGGCTATATTAGTTGTAACGCAGGTGTTGCCTCTGGTCTTCACCCTTTAGCCCCACCAGTCGTGATATGGGCTTCGCTGCAGGATCCCCAAGCTGTTACTCTGGAGGGGGGTCCAAGTAATGGGGCAGTTGATGCTACCAAAGTCCATGGCGCGGTACCTGAGGGTGTGAACAGAGCTGTAGTCAAGCAATCTAGATTAGGGCAGGCAGCACAATTTCAGAACGAGGAACAAGCTGGAGATCCGGACACAGAATGGGGTCGTCCCGGTATAACAGACCAGAGGGAAGGGGGTAGGCAGCAGATAAAGTGGTCAGTATAACAAGCCAGAGTCAGGAGTAGAGAATCGGAACACACTGGATCGCGCCTTAACCCTTCAACTCTACAGGTGGTACATATAGCTGCAGGGTTTGTATGGAGCCGACCTGGTAGCCTGCTCCATACATGGCTGGTGCCCAATGACTTTGACAGCCAACGACTGCCTGCAACAGCTGCAATAAAAAAAAATAGGTGAAAAAAGTTCTAAAAAAACCCCTAGTTTTTAAAGATGCTTTATTTTTTCAACGTAGTGGAAAAATAACAACTAAATAAATCCGGCATTGTCATACCCGTACTGACCCACAGGAGCTTCCTGTAATTTTTGAGGCAGTATGTATGCTGTAAGAACAGAACCCTACCCCCTACCATTTGTGGGTTTTTTCCGTTTCACTGCACTTAGAAATTTTTTTAAGTTTTTCAGTACGTTATATTGTATGTTATTGGTCTCGAGCAACAGAGGGTACAGCATCAATAGGATTTCCCTGGAAAGCCTCTTTAACTTTTCCCCAGCCAGAGGATAGGTGGGAAATCTGCTGGGACCTCCACTAATCGTGTGAACAGGTGTACGATGGCCGCTCGTATGAACGAATCGGCTGAGCATGGGCGCTACCGCACTGTTCATCTCTATGGGACTGACAGTCAAAGTTGATTACAGCGGTCCCATGGATATGAAAGGGGAGAAAGCGCACATATGCAGCTGGCACTCCATTCATACAAAGGGACTTCAGCCCTGTTCTCGTGATTGGTGGTTTTTCCATCATTTGGACCCCCATCGATCCAATATCCTGTGGAGTGAGGAGGAGTAACAATCTTGGACAATGATCATTCTCCATAGAGGGGTTCACCCATCGTTCTCAGTATGCAGCCATCTTTCTGTAGTCTGATGATGGATCTGATGGTATTCTCTCCTCCGGTTTCTCAGGTTGGCCTCCTCATAGAACTTTACGCGGTCATCGGAACAAAGTAACCTGCTTATTGTATCCCCACCAAGTGTCCTCGCGTTATGACCAGCGCTATCTCATATCAGGAGGGGTCGACTTCTCGGTAATTGTGTGGGACATTTTCTCTGGAGAGATGAAGCATATCTTCTGTGTTCATGGGGGTGAAATCACGCAACTCCTCGTCCCACCCGACAGCTGCAGTGTAAGTATCCCGTGAAATGGAAAATGCGCAATATCAGGGAATCTCCAGCAGTGACTAATTACCGCAGGCTGGAGACCTGATTCTTCTGTGTTTTTACCTTATTTTGTATCGTGTTGTCAGCATGCAGTACACAGCTGTTTAGAGTTATGACATTTATCTACGTAGTACAGCGCCTCCTGGTGTTCAGTGCACGTCCACCTGATGATGGAACTGCTGGAGGACACACATGCTCAGTCTCTCTTCCAACAACCAGCTCTTTGCATAGTGATCCTCTGTTCACGGCTCTTGGTCTAATTCTCAGGAAGGAGCAGCCTCTGCACTACATGACAGTGTAGCTAAAAAGACTCCTCCTATAAGAGAAAGAAGAAGGGTATATTGTCAGCTGCCAGAGGGGGAAGGAGACTGATTATGCCTAGAGTCGGTCCGTAGTAGTATAGATCAGCAGCAGCACTAAGGGGTCATATAAAGCAAAAGATGCAGAAAAAGCAGTAGTAATAATAATAATAATAAGTAATGCTGAAAGATATTGCTAAGGCCGCGTTCACACAGAGAATTTAACTGTTTATTTTTTGTGGAATCGGCAACAATTCGTCATCAGACAGCGAAATGCATGTCCCAAAAGTTTATTCTAAAACAAATCCGCACACTAGTCTATACGGCGCAAAACATTTTCCTGCGTAGATGTGAAATTCTTGTTATTAAACACTTTTACATAACTACGTGTGATGCTGCTCGTTTTATAAGAGGCCAACATTACATTTATCCACCTTAGGTCACCAAAGTTTCCTAAAAAAAATTCCCCCATACAGCGCAAAAATGGCACAGCCCCAAACCTCACGGATAAGCATAGCCCTATGCCCCTTAAAAATATGCGTAGCGTAGCCTCGGGCCCCACTAGAAATATGCCCCACAAGAAATATACCCCACAGGGAAATGTAGCCCCGGGCCCCACAAGAAATATGCCCCACAGGAAAATGTAGCCCCAGACCCTCAGCGGAGCATAGCCCCGGGCCCCACAAGAAATATGCCTCACAGGAAAGTGTAGCCCCGGGCCCCACAAGAAATATGCCTCACAGGAAAGTGTAGCCCCGGGCCCCACAAGAAATATGCCTCACAGGAAAGTGTAGCCCCGGGCCCCACAAGAAATATGCCCCACAGGGAAGTGTAGCCCCGGACCCTCAGGGGAGCGTAGCCCCGGGCCCCACAAGAAATATGCCCTGCAGGGAAGTGTAGCCCTACAGGGGAGCGTAGCCCCGGGCCCCACAGGGGAGCGTAGCCCCGGGCCCCACAGGGAAGCGAAGACTCCATGCCCGACAAGAAATGCCATAAGACATCTGTACTGTGTCTCCTACCACCAACCCTTGGCAAGACTATGAAGCTGCCGTGTTGCGTGGCACTGCCACCTGCTGGTCGCACTACTTGTGTCTTCTGTACAACAGGAGAGCTGATTACTGAAGCTTACCATGTAGAGGAGTTAGGGCTGCACTTGTGGAGCATGCTGTGTAACTTGTGGCACTTCAGCTGTTGTGTGGGGCAGCATGGTGGCTCAGTGGTTAGCGCTGGTGCCTTGCAGTGCTGGGGTTCCGGGTTCAAATTCAGCCAAGGACGACATCTGCATTAAGTTTGTATTTTCCCCTTGTGTTCGTGTGGGTTTCCTCCCACAGTCCGAAAACCTATAAAGGGCTCATTCACACGGCTGTGTTTTCAGTCAGTATCATGGGCGCCTTTTTACGGACAGCATAAACCCCATTGATTTGCATTGGGGTATTCAGATGTCCATTTTTTATGCGTCTAAAGAAATACAACCTCCATCTCACAGACCAAAATTGTCCATTGAAAATTTATGGCATTGTGTAAAAAAAATACGCAGTTGCTTGTGTATTCACTAATGTTCACGTGAAAAAGGCAGGGAATACAGATGCGGAAGATGCTTGCACACCAAAAATGCATATATACATACAGTAAAAACAAGAAATCCAATCTGCTGCAAAAAAAACACAAATTTCTGCTGCAACTCTGCACTAGTATATCCACGGTGATGCCTGCAGATATTCAATGGGGAAAGAAGGGATGTGGCCATTCTATTTATTATTTTCACAAGCCGATTTCAAATTACCGTCAAATAGGCTGCAGCAAAAATAATAGGATGCGAATTTAACTTGCAATACACGCGTGGTCCGCAGCAAGGCTTCTGCCATGATGATACATTCTGCCATGTATATGGCCAACTTATTTCGCACTGCTTACACGTAATTTATTTATTACCCCCCCCCCCCCCCCAGCCAGCAATGGGCATAATCTGTGTGTTGTATTTGCAGCGTGTCTTCATATGGATCGCCACCTATTGGAATGCTGTCATCCAACAGGTGGCGCTGCAGAGGTATTGTTCCATCTTCCTTATTTGCATAAATTACCCAGAGGAGCGTGCATGGCCATATAAGTCTCCTCCCTCACCTCTCAGGTGTCTTCTCGCACCCTTTCTGGGTGCTCTCCTTGGGGAGAGATGATGCCATCCCCCGACCCACTCACCCCCAGGTGTCTCCACACACATTTTGGGGTGCTCTCCTTAAGGAGAGACGACACCCCTCTTGACCCAATTCATATGGATCTGCATGAAAAGTGTTGTTTCTTATCTCAGATCTGTGTGGGCACGCATCAGAAATTCCACACACTGATTTTGCCCATTGGCGAGGCTTAATGTGCGCGGGGATCCACAGTTAAAACCGCTGTAGAATAGCTGCAGATTTCTGCTGCAGTTTTACAGGCGGATTACATGCAGAGAGTTCTGCAGCGGAGTCTGCCGGGTGAACATACCCTGATAAGTCAATATAAATTGTGAGCTGTCATGGGGACAGCGCCCGTTGTAAGTGATAATCTGTGTACAGCGCTGCAGAATATGTACCGTCTTCCCTGAAAATAAGACCTAACCAGATAAAAAGCCCTACCCTGATTTTCGGTAGGGCTTGAAATATAAGTGCTACTCCAAAAATACACCGTAGCTACACAACATGGAAAAAAAAGCAATACTTGTCTAGCAGGTGCCATTTGGATCCCCCCTGCTGCGCCGCGGTGCTCCGGCATGCCTCCGTGCAGTCCTGAATGCCAACGGAGCATCTCTCGTTGGTTCCGGGGCTTAAATACCCTGCCTCCAGCAAGCGATTGCTCTGATTGGTTCAGAAGTGCTGTGTCAGTCAATTGGAGCAGGTGCTCAATGAACTAATCACAGCCATTCATTGGATGACATCATCGAACGGTTGTGATTGGTTCATGAGCGCAACGTCAGCCAATCAAAGCCGGCGCTCGATGAACCAATCAGAGCAATCGTTTGCTGCAGGCAGGGTATTCAAGCCCCATCAGCAGTAAGAGATGCTCCGTCGGCATTGAGGACTACACAGAAGTCTGCCGGAGCACCACAGCCCAGCAGGAGGGACCCGAACGGCAACTACTAGGTGAGTATAAGACACCCCCCAAAAATAAGACCCTGTGCCTCTTTTGGGGCAAAAATTACTATAAGACAGGGTCTTAGTTTTGGGGAACCATGCTATGCACTATAGAAAGGAGTGCATAAAGAAAGTCCAACTCCCTCCATGCTGAGAGTTGTAGTTGGACAACAGCCGGCACCCTTTCACAGTGTCTCATTCTTCTAATTCAGGAAGGAAGGGGCTGCTTCGTCTTTCCGTTAATTAGCGGCAAACCACTGCTCTCTCTGCTGGTATCTATCACTGCGACCGCAGCCCGGCATAATGCAGTCAGCGAGATCTCGATTTGATTATCTCAATTATCGTCTGTTATAAGAAAATGATAATAATTGTCCTAAACGCCGGCTAATTAAAAGTAAAGAGCTCCAGTTAATTGGTTATTATAGATCGCAGTGCGTCACCAGACGGATCATTTCCTCGGGTGTCCGCTTTATTTTCATCCTTCATGGCCACAAAGAAAAAACCCGGGATAAATAACCCCGAGCTGTCATTTGTCACATGGTAATGCATCCGAGCGGGCGCGGTACACCGGCCTGAGTAATGGGCGGCGGGAGCAGAATGCGCCACTGTTCCTGTAAAGGTCCGTCTGCAAGACAAATAATATGACAGCAATAATGCAACATATAGAAGATTAAATTCATTACTATTAGACAAAATCGATGGAGAATATTTAGCGAGAAGCTTAATTTTTGCGCAGTTCGATATTATAATTCATTATGTATCATTAAGTCGTCTTGTCATTTACATTCGCTGAAAACCTTAATGAACCCGAAGAAATTAATAGACAACAGGAATTATAAGTAAAGATCGATCTTTTGTAGGACGCTTTTGTTCTCTGTTATCAGCCACTGCCAGTATTTCTATGTACTGCAGTACAGTTTACCTAGGGCCAGGTAGTGACTTTGGCTAGGATACTATTGCAGGACTTAAGAGTCACATGACTGTTCCGTGACAGATTTTGGGGGAAAAATGCAGCAAAGCTGACATGACTTGTGTGATGGTTGCGCCAAATTTACTTTTACCCAGCGCCATTTTTTCCGGTAAAATACTGGCGTTCGTGTATAAAAACTGTTAGGCTGTGTGTTTCTAGCATGTGGTGCATTATGATTAGTGTATAAAATGTGCGCCTTTCTTACAGAGTTGACACAATTTTCGCCATTTAGCGTGATAGTTTTTGAAAGTAAATCTGGCAGTTTTGGAGCATTTTCTGAACCTCCGTGCTTCCCATAAACAAATATCCAGCTTGGATCCTTTCTTTGATCAGCAGCAAACCATAATTTAGGCTCTGTTTATAACGGAACCCACGAATCTGTCTGATCTGTCGCACGGCAGACACAAGTGGCGCTCAACGAACCACATTGACCAGTTATAATTATTGACAGTGCTTACATACAACCTTACATGCAACCACCTCAGAGATTGCTGGGAGAGATTTATTTTCAATGTGTGCAGTGTATGGAGACACCATAGCAGCAGTCTACACCCACCAGCTCATAGACAGAGAAGAGATCCTGCTCTCCTATGTGTGCAGTGTATGGAGACATCATAGCAGCAGTCTACACCCACCAGCTCAGAGAGAGAAGAGATCCTGCTCTCCTATGTGTGCAGTGTATGGAGACATCATAGCAGCAGTCTACACCCACCAGCTCATAGACAGAGAAGAGATCCTGCTCTCCTATGTGTGCAGTGTATGAAGACACCATAGCAGCAGTCTACACCCACCAGCTCAGAGATAAAGAAGAAGATCCTGCTCTCCTATGTGTGCAGTGTATGGAGATATCATAGCAGGAGTCTACACTCACTAGCTTAGAGATAGGAGAGCAGGATCTCTTCTCTACATATGCAGTGTATGGAGACATCATAGCAGCAGTCTACACCCACCAGCTCAGAGAGAGAAGAGATCCTGCTCTCCTGTGTGTGCAGTGTATGGAGACATCATAGCAGCAGTCTACACCCACCAGCTCAGAGAGAGAGAAGAGATCCTGCTCTCCTGTGTGTGCAGTGTATGGAGACATCATAGCAGGAGTCTACACTTACTAGCTTAGAGATAGGACAGCAAGATCTCTTCTTTACATATGTAGCATAGAGAGACATCATAGCAGCAGTCTACACCCATCAGCTCAGAGAGAGAAGAGATCCTGCTCTCCTATTTATGTAGTGTATAGAGACCTCATAGCAGCAATCCACACCCACTGACGTAAGAGATGAAGAAGAGATCCTGTTCTCCCATGCATGCAGTGTATGGATACTTCATAGCAGCAGTCTACACCCACCAGCTCAGAGATTGAGAAGAATAGATGGGTGCAGTGTATGGATACTTCATAGCAGCAGTCTACACCCACCAGCTCAGAGATTGAGAAGAGATCCTGCTTATCTGTACAATGTATGGGAGACAACATAGCAGCAGTCTGCCCACCAGCTAATAGATTGAGAAGAAGATATCCTGCTCCCTATTTGTACACTAGAGATGACATATCCGCAGTCTGCACCCACCAATTCAGAGAGATAGAGAGGAGATCCTGCTCTCCTGTGTGTACAGTGTATGGTAGATGTCCTAGCAGCCAGTATACACCCACCAGCTCAGAGATAGAGAAGAAGAGACCCTGCTCTCCTATGTGTATAGTGTATGGAGACATCATCGTCTACACCTACTAGCTCAGGGAAAACTGAGAATAAGAGATGGAGCCTGCAGAGGGAAAAAGTGATGATAAATACAGGACACAAGTCTTCAAATCACCAAAAAGAGTGTCCTTCCTCATATACACACAGCAGCTTATTCTGAAAAGTGCGGGTACTCTTTAACTTCACTCTAGGTCTATACAGGGGATTTGAATTTCTGTATCAGGAACATGGAGCTCCGACTGATACACTAAGAAATATACAGATTTTTAGTCCTATTTAGGTTTTTAAAAAAAACAAAGAAAAGAAATTCTATCCAAGGGTTTGCATTCATTTTTCTTCAGTTCCCCTTGTGTGTCTTTTTTGGATGAAACCCTTTTCTGTGATAGTTTTCTGTGCTTATATTGATATCTTCAGCAAGTGAATGAAAGTCTCCTTTGCTTCCCATTGCAGACACGAGTGCAGCATTGCATCTGCTCGGTGGCCAGCGATCACTCTGTCGGTCTTCTGAGCCTGAGAGAAAGAAAATGCATCATGCTGGCGTCCCGCCATCTCTTTCCCATCCAAGTCATAAAGTGGAGACCATCGGACGACTATCTGGTGGTCGGCTGCTCAGACGGCTCTGTCTATGTCTGGCAAATGGATACCGGTAAGATCATTTCCACAAAGTACAATTACACTGTTCCACCCTTAAAATAGCAGCGTGTGCTGCGGAGTCAGACGGCTTCTTATGGCAGGACGCGCCTCAATATCGCTCAATTATTCATTCATTAAAAGAGCATTTCCCCTTAAAATGATAAAGAAATCACCAGTAACTATGCAGCGTCGCCCTTTTAATATTTTATTCAGCTTTTTAATGGGTAAAGGGGTTGTGCCAAGTCATAAAGTTATGCCCTAGCCACAGGAAAGTGGATAACTCTATGATCAGTTGGGGTCCGACTGCTGGGACTATCACCCAAAAGCAGATGTACTGAAGGTCCCTGCATCAATAGAGCGTTGCTGACGGTTCCTGCATGAATGAAATGTAGGTCGTTCATGTCCATTGCTGCTCCATTCATTTCAGTGCTGAAGATTGCCAAGCTCTTCAATTTCCAGCACTGTCATTGAAATAAATGGACCTGAAGCATGCATGGACAACCTCTGCTCCGTTCATGCCGGGTTCCACTGGACCCTCATTTTCAAGAACGGTGAGCGGTCCCAGTGATCGGACCCCCATCGATCATAAAGTTAACTCCTGTCCTTTGGATAGGCGATAACTTTAGATCTTGATCCATCCTATTGAATGTATAGTGCCAAAATAGCGATAGTAGCTGGGTACTCAGTGCCTTACAGCGTTGAGAAGTCTTTTACAGAAGCCAGATAAATAAGTTTATAGCGTACACGACAGCATTTCCACTCTTTAGGGCAGTGAAGGTGATAAAGATTGCATGCTTTAAGGTGTAGTGCAGTGAATAGGTTAATGTTTTCATCTCAGCTGGTCAGTAGCAGGTGGTCTAAGGCAGAGAAGGGGTTTATGTCTGCATTCTTGGGGTCTAAGGCAAAAAAGAGTTAATCTGTAGCGCAAGAAAGGTTTATGTTGGCATCCTTGGGTGTCCAAGGCAGAAAATGGGGGTAATGTATACATACGTGGTGGTTTGTAGCAGTGATATGGTTAATTTATGTGTCCCTGGTGGTCTGGGACATGGAAGGAGTTTAAGTTTTTTCCCAGGTCGGCTGGATCTCTTACGGTAGTAGAAGGTAACACATTGCAGTGCGTTGGGACTGTTGCTGTTTGTTTGGTTATAGGATGATGCTCTTCTTCATCCATTGTTTTTATTGCTCTCTAACGCTCTTCCGTCTGACCGTATGGAACAATATGTGTGCGCGGCTGCAGTGCGGTACTGGAGGCGTTGCATCCCCTGTGGTCGGTGCTCTGCAGGTCTACAGTCTCACTGGCCCTAGGCGGTAGGTAATCCCTGCAGCCGGTGACAGTAAAGACCTTATAGATTAACCTGGCAGTACAGCTGGGACCAACATCTAGCCGCACACAGGGAAGTATCCCATCCACATGTATGGCTGGTGTAGAGGTGCTGGAGTACCAGGCCCATCCACATGTATGGCTGGTGTAGAGGTGCTGGAGTACCAGGCCCATCCACGTGTATGACTGGTGTAGAGGTGCTGGAGTACCAGGCCCATCCGCGTGTATGGCTGGTGTAGAGGTGCTGGAGGACCAGGCCCATCTGCATGTATGGCTGGTGTAGAGGTGCTGGAGGACCAGGCCCATCCGCATGTATGGCTGGTGTAGAGGTGCTGGAGGACCAGGCCCATCCGCATGTATGGCTGGGGTAGAGGTGCTGGAGGACCAGGCCCATCCGCATGTATGGCTGGTGTAGAGGTGCTGGAGGACCAGGCCCATCCGCATGTATGGCTGGTGTAGAGGTGCTGGAGGACCAGGCCCATCCGCATGTATGGCTGGTGTAGAGGTGCTGGAGTACCAGGCCCATCCGCATGTATGGCTGGTGTAGAGGTGCTGGAGTACCAGGCCCATCCGCATGTATGGCTGGTGTAGAGGTGCTGGAGTACCAGGCCCATCCGCATGTATGGCTGGTGTAGAGGTGCTGGAGTACCAGGCCCATCCGCATGTATGGCTGGTGTAGAGGTGCTGGAGTACCAGGCCCATCCGCATGTATGGCTGGTGTAGAGGTGCTGGAGTACCAGGCCCATCCGCATGTATGGCTGGTGTAGAGGTGCTGGAGTACCAGGCCCATCCGCATGTATGGCTGGTGTAGAGGTGCTGGAGTACTAGGCCCATCCGCATGTATGGCTGGTGTGGAGGTGCTGGAGTACCAGGCCCATCCGCATGTATGGCTGGTGTAGAGGTGCTGGAGTACCAGGCCCATCCGCATGTATGGCTGGTGTGGAGGTGCTGGAGTACTAGGCCCATCCGCATGTATGGCTGGTGTGGAGGTGCTGGAGTACCAGGCCCATCCGCATGTATGGCTGGTGTGGAGGTGCTGGAGTACCAGGCCCATCCGCATGTATGGCTGGTGTGGAGGTGCTGGAGTACCAGGCCCATCCGCATGTATGGCTGGTGTAGAGGTGCTGGAGTACCAGGCCCATCCGCATGTATGGCTGGTGTGGAGGTGCTGGAGTACCAGGCCCATCCGCATGTATGGCTGGTGTAGAGGTGCTGGAGTACCAGGCCCATCCGCATGTATGGCTGGTGTGGAGGTGCTGGAGTACCAGGCCCATCCGCATGTATGGCTGGTGTAGAGGTGCTGGAGTACTAGGCCCATCCGCATGTATGGCTGGTGTGGAGGTGCTGGAGTACCAGGTCCATCCACATGTGTGATTGGTGCTGGTGCTGCAGTAACAAGGCACAGTCGCATGTATAAATAGCGTTAAGGTGCAGTTCCAGGCAGAGCCATATGTGTGAATGATGCTGAGGTGCTGTGATTAAAAGGCACAGCCTCCTATATGAATGGTGCTGAGCTGCAGGACAGGGTGCAGCACCAGGTGTTCAGGTGTAGTACCATGTACAGCCAGTAGTTGCAGCGGAGCACTCCGCCGTTCCTCCAGAAATCACAGCAGGAACACTCCTTACCCCTTTTCTCACTAGTCATAGGGACCTTTCCCCTCATTAGTCACAACAGTGACCCTCCGTCCTATTTCCCAGTAGTCACATAAAGACCTTTCTATTCCCCCCCAGTAGTCCTAGCAGTACTTTCCCCATTAGTCCCAGCAGGGCCTTCTCCCCTACATTCACCCATATCATGCTGCCACGATACACATCGTGCTGACCAGAAGTTACCTACATATTAGTAGCCATTGCTAGCTCTCGTATGGCGTCCGTATACCCCAAACGGGACTATGGATCGTGCCTGTCTCAAGCAGTCGACCCCATTAAAATGAAGCAGCCGTCCTCCTGCCGCCTTCCAGCATCTCCAGTAAATAAAAGGGACTTGTAAGAGTTCTCCTTTTTAATAAACCGGTGGCGCTCGCTATCACACCGCCATGTGTTCCACTTCTTTTGAAGGTTGATCAAGAACCTACAGGGGATCTAAGATACACTTCAATGTGTGTCTTTAGATTGTCTTGCAATCAAAATTAAATTAGGTAATGCCCCCCGCGGGCTTCTGTGATAGAAGGAGCGGCAGCTAGAGAGCCTGCAGCTTTACTGGTGATTCCACTGTTGATACATCCAGAGCCAATTACAGCAACGATTTTCTCAAACCAGCTTAGTTGCTCCTCACAGCGGAGTGTTTCAGTATACCTCCTGGCTCCACGGCTAAGGATGCAAGGATCAGAGTGCGGAGCGGAGCAAGCGCAGCTATTCTCACGGACAACTGAAAAGATGTGCGGCTTTTTGTTTGAAGACATCCCCCGTCTGAAAGTGATTTTAGATAGATTATGGCTTCCACATTCCTGTAAGGTTCAGCATTCAAGTGGGATTAAAGAACAGGACAAAAAATATTTTTCTGTGGTCTTAGATTGGCTATTACAGAACATCTCCTTCAAAAATGTAATAAATGAAAAAAAAAATTTCTTTTTTTTTTTTTTTTTTTTTTTTAAATTCATGTATTAGTGAAGGAGATTACTTTAAGCGGTTCTCCGCTTTGGCAGTCCCTACTTATTAGAAGAGTTCCTTGACAATAAATAGATAATACAATGACCTCTTGCTGCGACCCCTGGTAATACGCTGTAATCTGTGAGGAAACCTTGACAGTAAGTGTTCTGTTTCCCTGCAGCTCCCCCACAGGAGGAATGAGGTATTACATAGTAGTGTCCATTCATATCATTGGGTTTTCTGTATAATACAGGACAGTCCTCCAGACCAAGAGAAGCTCTTTGTAGCCACTCTTGAGGATTAGACTTCTGAACAGAATATCACCTATTGAGGATATATAGAAATTGATTTTCTAAACTGAATAACCTCTAGAAAAATTAAAGTTGCCAAAAAATGTAAGTGAACCATTTAAAATTACCGGTATTTCTGCAGTAATTACTTTTGTCATTGGGTTAAAACTGAGTCTTTAAAGGGATTGTGCCAAGATGGCATTCTCCGTTCAGATGCTCTACTACGGTATATGAATATCATGGAATAGTGTTCTTTGTTTAGGACCCTACTCTCTCAGTAAGAGCGGCTCCTATTCAGGCAGACCTATTGCTGTCCCGCTACAGAGCATTCATGTGAATAGGTGTCCTGTCATGCTGCATTTCTTCTGCGATGTCAGACTAGCTGCGAGTTCTACTGCAAAATTAGTTGTTTTCTGGGGGTGCCAAGAATGGGACTCGGGGCAGTCGGCTGATTACTCTGAGCCCTGCATTCTCAAAGGGGTTGAGCATCTTGGTACAATCCCCATTAACCACATCGAGATGCTGTGTCATGACCTGAAGAGGGCTGTGTATGCAAGGCATCCCAGAAATATTAATGAACTGACAAACAATTGCAAGGCGGATTTGTACAAAATCCCTCCTCAGTGTTGTGCAGGTATAAGGTGATTGCTGCTGAAGAGGGCTCAACATGTTATTAAAAGGAACCTGCCAATACCTATGTACCCATGAACCGGTCCTGAGGAGTCTGTGCATGTCATTTTTCTACTCACCTGGCTCCCCATTTCTGCTCTGTCACCCATGGAAGTCAGTCTCAGCGGACTCATTTGTGCAGCTGTGCTAGCATGCATGCCCATAGAGAACAATGTGTGTGGGCTCATCTCTGCAAGCTATGTATGCGTGCACACTGTTTTTTATGAGAGTGCACGCTCACAGCTACAGAGATGAGTCTGCTGGTGCCAACTTCCACGGGAGACAGGACAGGAACGGGAATCCAGGCGAGATAAAAACTGCATGATGCTCATAGGTGGTGACAAGTTCCATTTAAATTAAAGGGTTCACTTACTTTTTCTCCCTGCTCTCTAGATGTTAATCGGTGTGCTCAATAAAAAAAAAACTTGAATGGTATAACTGTGTTATTAGTTTGTGTATGTCTTTAATAATTGTGACTCGAATAACAATCGGATCAATGTAGAAATCCAGGTCATTGCAAAAGGTTCACTTACTTTTTGTTGCATCTGAATTTTCACAGGTAATTGCAAGAGACGTTTTTGCTGTCTAGGTGTATGCAAAATTAAAAATTTTAAGTAGTTTTTGAAATAGTCTAAGTTAAACATATCTTTTAGTTTTGTGTGTAAAGCTCCCGTGTTTCTCCATGGTAACAGACTACCCGACCAACCTTGTGTTGTCTGATCCTTCCGAAACCGCGGTACTGTGATCCTTCAGACATACCCCCCTCTTGTCTGCCCCCAACTTCTTGGTAATCTACTGAATGTGTGCAAGGGACATATAGAAGGGAATAAGACTGAAGAATCAGACTACAACTGGGTTTGTTTGTAGTCTGTAACCATGGTGACACATTTGCATGCACTGGAGCTGTATGCAGAAAATGGTAGGATATATGTTTTTACAAAGAAAACTATTTTGCTAGGTTTGTAATGAAGAAGTTATATAGTTGATACATAAAAGGTGAATGCAGGGTGGTCTGTTGTATACTATGTGCTATCCTGCAGTACTCGGGTGGTCTTATGTGGTGATGTTCTAGTCTAACTAATGGAGAGCCCATGAATGTGGACCCTGACGGTGTATTTGTATTCTTGAAGGTGCGCTGGATCGCTGTGTGATGGGCATCACAGCTGTGGAGATACTCAATGCTTGTGACGAAGCTGTTCCTGCTGCCGTTGACGCGCTCAGCCATTCGGCAGTGAACCTAAAGCAGGCCATGACTAGACGCAGCCTGGCAGCTCTAAAGACCGTAGCGCATCACAAGCTCCAAACTCTCGCCACCAACCTGCTGGCCTCCGAAGCCTCAGACAAGGTAAGTGACCATGCTCAGTACTTGTGTGTATTGTACGTTCAGGACTATGTATCAAACCCCCTGTTATCAGAGCTGCAGCTTCCAAGACCCAATGCTGATTTTGCTGGGAGAAATTGCCGTGAGCAGCTTATTTCCCCTACGGCGCCCTCTACAAGGTACATGTAGCATTACATGTGGTCGTTCAAATTATTATCCATCCAGTTACAGAGGTTGTGCCAAGTGCGCAACACCTCCCAGAATGTCAGATCGGGGGGAAAAAGATGATTGCTGCAAGTGCAGTCAGTGGGAAGCAGTCGGCTGATTTTGCTGGGGCAAGCTGCAGCAGCTACACACTCCCCCTGCAGGAGAAATGTAGTATTACAAGAAGATTATTCACATGATGGCTGTCCTGTAATACCAGGACTGTAGAAGGTCAGCCAGATCAGGCGCTACTCTTACTAAGCGGTTCTCTGTCCTCGGTCATAGCGGGGGATCCCGAGCGGAGGTCAGCGCTGTATGACGTCCATACAATTTAAAGAGGTATTCCAGTGACATTACAGGGGTTCTCCCATGATTCACATCCCCTCTGTTTTTGGTTGCTGCTGACCAGGATCTGTGTCTGCTGTAGCCAATGACTCGCTGCGGCAGGGACCATCTATGGTCAGCAGTATTGGGCAATGAGACGACTCCAAGTTATCAATGAGTGCGCCGAAAATAGCCGAATTCAGGCGCTCTGCCATCTCCGGCGCTCTCGCTGAAATGACTGGAATGATGGCCGAGCACGTGTGCTGTATTGGCCTTGCCGGTCTCTTGGGTGACATGGGAGCCCTGTTCTAGTGATCATTGGGGGGCTCGCTGTTGGACCCCACAATCGGCTAGTTAACTGCTCTCCTCTGGATAAGGGATTACTTAATCTCACCCAAATTACACGGAGCGGCAATGCTTCAGATCCGCTTCAAAATCCGGAGCATTTCAGCATCAAAAACCGCGCCAAAACCGGCATCGCCGATGGGGATTTCTGCCGTTCAGCTGCAGCCGGGAGCAAGTTAAAGGTTCTAGAAAATCGCCGCCCCTTTCTTCACGAAGAGCGCCGCTTACCGCAACACCCGGAACCCCTACTGGGCACACGTCTGCATCACGTGACCAACGCTGGTCTGGTGACAGTCGAGTGATGCAGACGTGCGCCCAGTAGGGGTTCTGCCTGTTGCGGTGAGCGGCGCTCTCCGTGAAGAAAGGGGCGGTGATTTGCTAAGCAATCAAAATCCGCAGCGGTAGCGCAGTTATTAATGCGAAAATGCTGCAACGTATGGACGTCCGCATTGGTGTCGGCGCAGGAAGCGCTATGGAAGGTAGAGCGCCCATTCATGTCAGTGATCACTGGAGGACGGCTCGTCGGTACTGAAAGGGTTAAATGGCTGAACAGATCAACGCAGCCTGTCTGACCGCTCCAGCATTTGTAATTCCTCTCATTGTGTTGTATGCTGGTCAGGGCATGCTGGGATATGTAGTGCAGTTATCAAATTATGATATACAGGGTGGCCACAGAAAAGTAGGCCGGAACCACACTCTTATGAACGCTGTCTAAAAGATGTTCTGTCTCTGTTGCCCATAGCAACCAATCACAGCGCAGCTTTCATTTCTTACACTGCTGAGGTAAAATGAAAGCTGCGCTGTGATTGGTTGTTATTTCTTATACTGATGAGGTAAAATAAAAGCTGCGCTGTGATTGGTTGTTATATATTATACTACTGAGGTAAAATGAAAGATGCGCCGTAATTGGTTGTTATATATTATACCACTGAGGTAACATGAAAGCTGCGCTGTGATTGGTTGTTATAGATTATACTACTGAGGTAACATGAAAGCTGCGCCGTGGTTGGTTATTTCTTATACCGCTGAGGTAACATGAAAGCTGCGCTGTGATTGGGTGTTATATATTACACTGCTGAGGTAAAATAAAAGCTGTTCTGTGATTGGTGGTTATATTTTATACCGCTGAGGTAACATGAAAGCTGCGCTGTGATTGGTTGTTATATATTACACTGCTGAGGTAAAATGAAAGCTGTGCTGTGATTGGTTGTTGTATATTACACTGCTGAGGTAACATGAAAGCTGTGATTGGTTGTTATATATTATACCGCTGATGTAACATGAAAGCTGTGCTATGATTGGTTGTTATGTATTACACTGCTGAGGTAACATGAAAGCTGCGCTGTGATTGGTTGCTAGGGGCGTGTGGTGCCAGCCTACTTTTCAGCGACGCATCTTCATAGTGCTACATTTCTGCTTTGAGAACGGCCTCCATTTTTTTGTTCTTTTTCCTCTCCAAGTGGTAGTTTTGTAATCTGTATATATGTTGCTGCGCGTGTCTTCATTCACTATATACCGTGTCCCCGTTTATACTCCGGGAATATATTTGCGGGAAGTACGGTGGGGTCATGCCGTGTGATACCCAAGGAGACAGTGTGGCCGCCATTTATCTGATGGTCGCCGACCAAGGACCACTAGACACTGTACTCGCAGTGAGCAGAAGGGCTGATCCGCGCGAACAATAAACAGGCGCATGTTTTGTGCGCTGCGAGGACTCAGCGATGTGAAATCCGTGTTTACGAATGGATTTATTCATCAGCAATTTGTTTTCCTCGCAGAATGTTGTATTTTTGGACGTCTCGGCGGGAGGAATCGCCCGTTTTCTATGGGTCCTTGGAAAAAAATGGCATGCGATGTGTATGTGAGTGCGGCGCGATTTATTATTGTATTCCCCATTGAAGTCTATGGGAACCATTAGCGATCGTTTCACGCTCGGGAAGATGACCGGGTCACAGAAGCCATGTGGTTTGTAATCCAAAACACGTTGCTGTGAAACGCGCACATTACCCAGCGCGATATCGCAGTCACCCGTGTGAATGTAGCCTAAGGCGGCGAGGAAAACCCCTGCGTAGCGCTCCATTGTCATTTTTGTATTTCGCACAGTAGATC
This sequence comes from Eleutherodactylus coqui, assembly GCF_035609145.1. Lineage (NCBI taxonomy): Eukaryota > Metazoa > Chordata > Amphibia > Anura > Eleutherodactylidae > Eleutherodactylus > Eleutherodactylus coqui. The sequence goes on along the minus strand of NC_089841.1, from coordinate 54,154,877 downwards.
GGTATTTTAACTTTTAAGGCGCCGGATCTGTAATCCAACACTACCTCTGTCTGTATGTCCAATTATCGTCCGTTTATCTGAACGCCAACGTGTGTTACAGCTGCTGAAAGGGTTAAAGGCAAAACAAGAAAAATATTAAAAGAAAGATATGTAGACGCCGTCCTCATTACTGAGTACTGATGTAATTAGGAGCGGGCTCACACAAGCGGGACTTCATTGCCTATTACACGGCGAATGGTGTCAGTGGAAGTACATTGACTTCCATTGATCAATTCACAATTGCGTATAATGCGTGTGTAAAAAAGAACGCAGCATGTTCCGTGTCACCGCGTACTACACGCGATAGAGCCCGATGGTTATCCATGGTGACCTTTCGTATTAGATTTTATGTTAAACATATTTGGGTGATATATTTTATTCCTTTCGAAGAAGAAAAAAAAAAATGTACTGCTGCGATCTATATTTAGGAAAACAAATGAAATCTTGCAGTTCTCACTCTGACTACAGCACCTAATACTAGTCTGAAACTTCCTGTTCTGTAGAGAAAACCTCTCAGCCATCATCTCCTTATCAGCACACTGAAAGGTGAGACTTGTATATAAATAACACAGGATCCACCATTCGTGCAATATGTGATGGTCACAGCTCACCCCCTCCCTCACCCTGCACAGATAACAGAGTATGCCCACAACACTCTCCCATAGAAGTGAATGGGTCCCCTCCTGCCCATTGTGTGAAAGGTCCATGAAGCTCCTATAAAGCATAACTGTAAGGCTGGGTTCCCACGGGATGTAATCTCGGCGGACATCTTGCGGTTTTGGCGAAGCAAAAAATGCAAGATTTCCGCCGGAAAAGCGTAGCTTCAAAACCCGTGGCACTTAACTGTGGGTTATGGAGCGGCTTGTAACTCTGGATCAGTACAAGATAAGTAATGTATGTACACAGTGACTCCACCAGCAGAATAGTGAGTGCAGCTCTGGAGTATAATACAGGATGTAACTCAGGATCAGTACAGGATAAGTAATGTATGTACGCAGTGACCCCACCAGCAGAATAGTGAGTGCAGCTCTGGAGTATAATACAGGATGTAACTCAGGATCAGTACAGGATAAGTAATGTATGTACACAGGGACTCCACCAGCAGAATAGGGAGTGCAGCTCTGGAGTATAATACAGGATGTAACTCAGAATCAGTACAGGATAAGTAATGTATGTACACAGTGACTCCACCAGCAGAATACTGAGTGCAGCTCTGGAGTATAATACAGGATGTAACTCAGGATCAGTACAGGATAAGTAATGTATGTACACAGTGACTCCACCAGCAGAATAGTGAGTACAGCTATGGAATACAATAGATGATGTAACTCTGGATCAGTACAGGATAAGTAATGTATGCACACAGTGACTCCACCAGCAGCATAGTGAGTGCAGCTCTGGAGTATAATACAGGATATAACTCAGGATCAGTATAGGGTACGTAATGTATGTACACAGTGAATCCACCAGCAGAATAGTGAGTACAGCTATGGAGTACAATAGATGATGTAACTCAGGATCAGTACAGGATAAGTAATGTATGTACACAGTGACTCCACCAGCAGCATAGTGAGTGCAGCTCTGGAGTATAATACAGGATATAACTCAGGATCAGTATAGGATAAGTAATGTATGTGCACAGTGACTCCACCAGCAGGATAGTGAGTGCAGCTCTGGAGTATAATACAGGATGTAACTCAGGATCAGTACAGGATAAGGAATGTATGTACACTGTGACTCCACCAGCAGAATAGTGAGTGCAGCTCTGGAGTATAATACAGGATATAACTCAGGATCAGTACAGGATAAGTAATGTATGTACACAGTGACTCCACCAGCAGAATAGTGAGTGCAGCTCTGGAGTATAATACAGAATGTAACTCAGAATCGGTAAACTTTGTGCATTCTGTAAAAAATTTTTTTTTCTGAGACAGTGTGGGTTTAATTCTTGTTAATGCATGTAAGGGACTAGAAGAGAATAGAGCAGTAAGGATCTCTGTGAATCACGTGGGTGTACTGTCCCTGTAAATATTATTTGATGGTAGACATACTCTTATTTTATGCTATCCTACCCCCATAGGGGATCTGATAACAAAGTCAGGACTGCTCCTGCCCCAGCTGACCCTTACTACACAGGACCTCATTATTAACCCTTTTTGGGACCCATCAATCGCTCGTATGGTTTAAATACCAGCGAACTGATGAATGGATTCTCCCCGAAACGCTTTTTCGTAATCTGATCACGTACTTTATTAAATAAAAGGAGACGTTCTCCACACCTCTGGTCACTACCTACTTGCTTTAATCTGGAGTGCTGCACCTTCTCCACTGCCAGTTGTTAGTCCTATTTTTGCATGTAGTAAGGTGACCTCTATGCAAACTAATTAAAGCTCATATTTATGTAATGATGGTCATGTAACCCTACATCAGTACTCACTTGTCCCAGTTGCTATAATGTCGATTTTTTTGTTTTACACCTTAATTAGGGTTAATAGCGGAACATGTCAGGTACCTCCATTCCTCCTGCAATGTTTGTGGCCACACGACAACCTCGCGCCGCAGTAATTGTAGACCAGCTTAGTAGGAAAACAATTACAGAGGAGAGAAGGCTTAAGGCTGCCTGTCCAGGGGTGTAGCGATATCCCGCGGCGGATCTCCACCGCCCGGTAGCAGGGGAGAGCTGACGGTTCCCTGCACTGAGCCTATCTGATAGATAGGCTCACCGCGGCAAATCGCAGCATCGCTATGGTTCCCCGCTTGTGGACAGGGGGGCTGCACTTTCCGTAGCAACGCTATGGAAAGCGTTCACTGCGCTCCCTGTGGCGGATTATGGCCGCAGAGAACGCAATACAAATTCGCCTGTTGACAGGCAGCCTAAAGGGGTATTCCGGAAATTAAAAGTGAAAGTCGTCATTAGTGGCTAGGACAGGAAGTGGGAACGCCAGCTGCATTCCCATTAAAATCTTTGGGAGCGTCACTCTTTTCTTGGTCAGCACTGAGGATAGGTCATCAGGGCAAAAAGCCCATAATACCCCTTTAACATATCTTAAAAAGGGTTGGAGCCCCATTTTATCAAGCATAGCTCTAAATTTCCAGTATGCAGATACATAAATGCTAAAATGTTGCCTGCTTGCAAGTGGCCGCTAGGGGGAGTTATAACAGCTGTATGCATACTAAGTTCAATGTGTAATCAGCCTGCACTGAGCTCCCTCTAGTGGTCGAGCTGTTGTTTTGCATTCTATTTGTATATGGGGAATTTGGAACTCTGTATCACACAAACAGAGCCCTGGCAGCCATAAAAATATATTCTGAAGCTTAGGACCACAGATTATGGGGATTTTGTAGAGTAATAAACACAATAATAGGGGTGGCAGTCTCTAAAAAGCAAAAACCAGACTTATATTTATAGAGGAGGTGGTTGCAGGGTCTGACTGCTCATATTATTAGGGGACCTATAATGTAAAAGAGTTTCTAAGCTCGCTTTAATTTGTCTTCCTTGTATATGGCTATTCATTTCCTATAAAATAGCATTTCCGAAGCATGTTTTTTTAGAACTGTGCTGTGCCTCTGTTGTTCCTCCTGGAAAAGTATGAATTAACTGACTGGGTGTTACAGTTGGAGGTGTGTCCCTATGCTATGTGTCACTGTCATCACTGATTGGACAATGTTGGTGTCTGCAGGGACACGCCCCCAATGTTTACCACCCACTTGTCCATGGATCCATACATTTCCAGGAGAAATAACAGAGGAATAGCATGATGCAGAGTTCTAAGATAAGATGCCCCAGAAATCCTACTGTATGGTAAATGCAGGCGGTGGAGCGCTCGGCTCTGCTACATCAGTATGACTGAATCATGCTGTCCATGTAGGATAGCACGCGGGATGATGAGACTCTCCCATTTCTCCTTTTTTATGTGAACAAGTTATCTTTTCACCTTTTCAGAAAAGTGTATTTTGGTCCAGTAATACAATAATTCCCTGCAGGCTCGGGCTTTACTGGCACAGTTTGAGCTGCGAGCTCCTGTCCTGTCTTGCCGATTAATAATTTACTGCTGCAATTCTCATATTACCAGGCGGAAGGAAAGAGCGAGCGGGACAGCGGCAGCCTGTGCTCTCCTTGTTAAGCACTGCAGTGTCTTCCTACAGTAACCTCAGTGCTGGGGATTAACCCTGTCCTCTCTGGGAAGGTTCTAGAAGGCCCTCCAAGGAGGATCCTTGTGGTCATGGCTTAATACCTGGCTATTGGTGTCGCTTGGCCCCAAGATTTGGCCCTTATTTACACAAATGCATTAAGAGTATTTGAAGAGGGGACTGATTTTAATCTGTATGTCCATATTGTATCTGTTGTTGCGTTTTTGATATGTTTGTGTACTACAGAGGAAAAAAGGAATTTTTAAAAACTTATTACTCCCCCCAGCAAGTTGGTTACTCATTTTATTGACCTCGGAAGGATTAAAGACTGAGTCAACCTTGAGCCGGCTACCTGAACCATGCAGGGATTGAACTCGCAACCTTCAGGTCATGAGCAAGAGCTTAGGACTGCATTCTGCTGCCCTAACGCTCCGTGCCACAAAATGAAGAAAAAGCATCCACAAAAATGAAGGCTGTTTTTTTTTTGCAGCAGCAGAACACACCCAAAAATCCATATCCCCATTTGTGAGTGTTGCCTGTTTGCACAGATTGATATTGCTGAACTGTAAAAGACCACACCAGTAAAAAAAAATGTTTCCATTCCTGCACCCCTCACCTGATCGTCATACTCTGGAGGGTTCCTCTGTGTAACTTGCAGCCACTTCCCTGCAGTGCAGCCCCCTGTCTGATGCTTATCAGTTACCATCTTGATGGTGAGGTTTTTTATTTTCACTTCCAAGCGATCTCATGATGCAGCAGCACAGCATGAGCTGAGGCTATACCATTTCTGCCTTTTGTGTGGACAGTTTATCATTGCCTTTTATATTCACCTAACTAAACTACAGCCCATAAGTATACAGTCAGGAGGATGAGCTGTGATCTCCTCTATTACATCTGTGATCATCATCAGTGACTGTGATGGGAGAGTCGTCTGTATCCCCCTGTAGGCAGTTACTGTGGTAGATCCATGTAACAGCATAACATAGACTGGTAAATTGACTAGAAATTGAATATATAACCCCAAGTAAATCTGAGATGTCAGAACTGAGAACACATGAGCATCTGAGGAAAAAGGGGCCAGGAGATTGAGGTGGAGAGAAATAACTAACTAAGGTATCACTAGCTGACTTGTATATACTGGGGATAGCTACACAATGAATGAGGAAACCGTTCACCAGAGTGGCCCTTTAATTTGATTGTTCTTCGTTTCCTATCTCTATCTGGGAGTCCTCCTAATATTGTAGGCATGTAGACATGTGCCCGAGGGGTTGGGGCTTTAATGTTCTCTTCTGCTGCCCCTTTAAGTGATTTGATGTTCTACTTTGATGCCTAAGGGTAGTATTGGGCCGGACACACAAGGCGTTTTGGATGCGCTTTTTTCTGCATTTATGAACCGCAGCCGAAAAATTGCATTCAGCAAACAAATGTAGCTTTTCAAAAAACACCTTCATTCTTTTGGATTCTTTTTTTTTCTTTTCTATTGTTCACAAACATATCAAAAACGCATCCGAAACACCATGTGCGACCGCAGTCTTAGGCCCAATGTCCACGGGCGGATTTCATTTGCGGAATCCGCATGCGAGATCTGCAAATCAAGCCGCCTATAGGGAAGCATTGAGCGTTCGCACTTCATTTAACACCTGCGGATTTGTCTTTATTTGATTTGTGGACGCCATAAACCGCAGCAGGCTGCATTTTACCGCGGATCACGTGCGGATGTGCTCCATTCATCTCTGTGGGAGCTGACGATCTGCAGTGCTTCCGCTAATACATTTGCTGATTTACTGCAGATTTGATGGTTAGAATCAATTAGCAAGGTGGGAAGGAGGCTGGGAGGCGGGGGGTGGGGTTATTTGCATGCAGAAAAAATGCATTCTCCCGCAAGCAATAAAAAAAGAAATCAATGTAATGATGACCCGCAGGAAATCTGCATGAAAAATCCGCGGACATGAGGCCTTAAGAACAGAATGGATTGTGAATCAAGGTTTGGTGCAATGAATGAGAACAGGTGAGCTGGAGAGGCCTCAGCCAGACACCCTAAAAAAGGGGGACAACTCCTTCCTTCATTCATTCAGATCGAACCTGTGATTTAAGGGGTTTTTTCCCTCCTTTTTCTTTGGAGCTGTGTGTGTGTATGTATGTAGCTAGTTCCAGTCGTCGGGCCATGCCTAAGGAACGGACAACATGTATCACTTTATAATAGTCTAACTGCGATCAGTGCTCACATCTCAAGGGGGGCTCCAGAACAAATCTTCACGCTTCTGGTACCACAAGTATCAATGGTGATAATGGCGTACAATAACTTCTTCAGTTTTTGAATTCCTTGGAACCGACTACAATGCCGCCACATCACTTACAACGGGAAGCTCCAGTATTAACCCCTTGAGGACGCGGCCCTTTTTTTGAATTTTTGATTTTTCCTCTCTACTTTAAAATAAATAAATAACTCCTGGTATGTATCCCTCAGCGCCGCTGTCTGAGGGCTTGGTTTTTTGCGGGGCGAGTTGTATTTATCAGTGGAACTATATAATGTATTGAAAAACTTAGATTCACTCTGCTCCGATTTTTTTTGTTTCTACAGTGTACACACTTCAACATAACTGACATGACTTTATTCTGTGGGTCCGTCCGATTACTACGATACAACATTTAGATGGTTTTTCTCTTTCTGTACTACTGTTAAAAAATAAACTTTGTAAAAAAAAAAAAAGAAATTTGTAATTTTCTGCTGACATCTCCTGGCAGCCATAACTTTTTTTTTTTCTATCGGCACAGTTGTATTAGGGGTGGCTTTTTTGCTGAACGCCCTGTAGTTACTAGTAGTACCATTTTGGTGTACATACAACGTGTTGATTTTATTTTTTTTTAAATTTTTTTGGGAGTCAGGATGATCAAAAGATTGCAATTCCTATGATATTTTTTATATATATATATATATATATATATATATATATATATATAATATGACATTCACTGTGCGGAATAAATAGTGCTTTAGGCTGGATTCACACGAACGCATATCGGCTCGGTTTTCACGCCAAGCCGATATACATCGTCCTCATTTGCGAGGGAGGGGGGGGAGGAGGAGGATGGAAGAGCCAGGAGCAGGAACTGAGCTCTCCACCCCTCTGCACTATTTGCACTGGGGAGAGACGGAACGGGGTGGGGCTAATTCTCGAAACGTAGCCCCGCCCCTGTCCCACCTCCCTTCATTGCAAATAGTGCAGAGAGGCAAAGAGGGGGCGGGAGCTCAGTTCCTGCTCCTGGCTCTTCCATCCCCCCCCCCCCCGCAGATGAGGACGACGTATATCAGCTCGGCGTGAAAACTGAGCCGATATACAGTACGTTCATGTGAATCCAGCCCTACTCTGATGGACGGATGCTGCAATAACGTTTGTGTTTGTGGGTTGTTTTTTTTTATTCAATCCTAATAATGGGAAAAAGTGTGTGTGTGTGTGTGTGGGGGGGGGGGGTTAAGTTTTTAAAAAAAAATAATTTAATGAAACTTTTAAAAACTGATGGTTTCATTTTTTTTTTTTTGGCTTGACAGGTAATGGGCACTGTCGGAAGTCCCAAGACTGCCATAGCAACCAAATGACAATCTCATCACGGGGTTGTGTTTTGGGATATTCAAACTTTGATCAGGGCATTTAAATGCCGCCGTCATTTGGAGGGTGAACAGCCACTATCAGTGTGAGTGCTGATTGTGGCCGTTACCGGCGGGTGTCAGCTGTGAGAAACAGCTGGCACCCGCATTTTATGGAGCGGGATCGGCTCCCAATCCCACTCCATACAAACTGTACATCCTGGAGTGGTAAGGGGTTACTATTACGAAATTAAGATGCACCACGGCTTTGCAATGAAACCTGACTTGGGGCTACACCACTGACCAGCCGTTCTCAGAACGAAGATGTCCTTAGTCCTCAGACCCCTCTAATCCACCATGACTAGCCGTCACCATTGCACTTCAGAAACCACAGTTTCCTGTCCGAGTTTGTCTTCTGATGACAATTGACAAGACCGATCCCTGAAAATGACTGCTGTTGACTTGGAGCAACACGCTTCTCGAATACCGTCTGCTTTATTGGACATGTTGGCTTCATATCAGTAGCAAATGATATTTAAACCGCACATACAATGTGCCTAAAATCAACCCATGTGAAGCCGGCTATATACTACTGTCCGCACTGTATACAAGAGATCACCGCACCTTGGAGCGGGCTACAGTTAGTCTGTAGTGTAGGGGGCTGCTGATTATATTGCTGCTATTACGCGCTGGTTATGTCCCCTGTCTTGCCATCACCTGTGTTCTTCTCACACGGCCCCCTTTGTGGATGGGGGAATGATTGGCTAAGGACGAGCGGATCTTTTGCAGCCTCGTAATCCAGTCTGTGATTGATGCATTTAATTTAGCTCCTGCACATGGCAGGATAAAAGCCAGTTGAAGCGCCGGCAACGTCGGCCCAGAATAGACTGTCAGCTCCGCGCTGCTGTCCAAATCACATACCTAGAGAGCAAAAGGCCTCATGCCAGAGTGATGCCATGTGTATGGTGGTTGCGATATGGTGACTCCGCGTGGCACCGTCCCCACTACTGGAAGCTGAGAATCCATCCGTAATTAAGTATCCAGAAGAGTGTTATGGGTCGTCATCCCACCAAATAATCTCTATGGGGTTCAAGCCAGGTGACTGTCACGGCTACTCCAGAATCTTCCGGGACTACTGATTGCATCAAGCCTTAGTGGACTTTGAGGTGTGCATGGGATCATTGTCCTGTTGGAAGTTCAGTGATGCCCAAGTTTCAGGTTCCTTAGGCCGCCTGCACACGGGCGGAAATCCCGCGGCGGGATTTCCCGTGGGATTTCCGCCGCTCAAAGCCTGCATAGGAGTGCATTACAATACGCACTCCTATGCAGACGGCCGCGGTTTGGCCGCGCGGCAAACAAACCACGGCATGTCCTATTTTTGTGCGGGGCTCGCAGAGCCTCGCACAGATACGTCACTCACCCGGCCGCAGGCTCCGGTCTGCGCATGCGCCGGCACATGAGAGAGTCGGGGCCGCCGGGCGCGGGTGAGTACGCGCTCGTCTCTGCAGGCGCTCGGGTCGGGTCCCTTGGTGAGAATTCTCGCCTCCGGATCCGACCCGCTCGTCTGCAGGCGGCCTTACAGAAGACATGACATTTGCTCCTAGGATTTTCTGATACTTGATTGACTCCTTCTTGCCCTGCAAATGCTGCCGGTTTCCAGCACCTGAGGAAGCAAAGCGGCTCCAGAGCATCGGCGAGCCACCGCCATGCTTCACTGTAGGCAGGGGGTTCTTATCAGAGTATTCTTCATTCTCCCTCCTTCAGATATACCGCTGATCCGTAGGCCCAAAAAGTTCCAGTTTTGTTTCATCCGTAATAATAATAATCTGTATTTGTATAGCGCCAATTTATTCTGCAGCACCCAAAACATCTGTGGCTTATTTATATGGTTTTTGATCACATTAGAGGTGACTTTTCTTGAGATTTTTGGGCAGTAGAGGTAGGTGTCTTGGAGTTCAGCATGTAGACCTTCAGTGTTTAGGATGTGCCTTACTGTACAAACGTAACGCCAGTGCCTGCTGCCACCAAGTCTTGCTGCCTCCTCAGGAATCTGGTGATGGCTTCCTCTTTCTGCCACGTCCAGGTAGTGTCACCAGCGCTCCTCTAACTTTGAGCCTGTGAACTGCTTCCAGCTGTACTTCTAGGAACATTCAGTGCCTTCACTATTGTAACATCTGATGCGTGAATGTTGTTCCTATGAGGGATAATATTCAGGGGGTTGAAGACTTTTGGGACTGCAGTTGGCATTAAGAGTTGTATTAGGAGTTGAAACCACTATTTCTTCATTGTATTGAGCTATTTAAGCTCCTCCAGCCCCAGGATGTAAAAGTACGACTAGCTGGGAAGCATTTCCCATGCGTGTACATACATTTACATGCTATGGATGGCGCGGGCTCAGAAGCTGAGTCTGCAGCATCTGCAGTGGGAGTTCCTTGAGACTGACATTGGGGATTGGTGAGATCAGTGTTGGTCCCCGCATGTAAAGGGTTCACGGAGTGGGAGACTCCCTCTATGATGTCATCGGCCCTCTGCCACGTGATCGCAGAGGGACGATGGTTTGCCATGGCAGCCGGACCCTAGAAAATGGTGTCCGGACCTGCCTATAATTGCTATGAGAAGCAATAGTACATTGCAGTACAGAAATACTGCAATGTATTAGTGTGATGATAGCAGTGCAGGATCAAGGACATGAAAATGTAAAAAAAAAAAAAAAAAAAACCCTTTTTTTTTTTTTGCACTTTTCCCTCTGTTTAAAAACCCAGATGTTTGTTATCTTCGCACATCTATACCGACCCGTACAATAAATCATCCTGCACGGCAAACACTATAAAATGCCTTTTTTCCCCTTCTTCATTTTGCACACTTGAGAGAATTTTGAGCGATGCGGGAAAACGCAGAATTTAAATTGCCTTAGTTTTTGCTACTAAAGATGGACGTCATTTTCATACAAGCGCTTTGAACCTAATTAACAGAAATAAATTGGCCGGGTAAACAATGGCGCTTTATTCCGGTAGTGCTCCACGGCTAACACCGAACGACTGGGTGCAAAAACCTTTTGGTCTAATGAACGTTGTTAAAAAACAAATGCCTGCAGATGAGCGTGGAATGAAATGTCGGTATTTGGCCTCCTTGTCTCTCATGCAGCAGAGTGGGAGCGGCGCTGACCTTTCCTCTGTTCTCGCCACGTTGGGCTGATTGACTTGATCTTTCTTGCCCTGCGGTCACGGGCCTGGATTGGCTTTTCCTCCGGTCTTGATGTGCCGTTTCATTTTTTGCATTTGTGCTGCTTGTTACTCGGGATTGATTTGCTGTGTGAGCGCACACCGGACGGCAGTAATGCCGTTTGCATCTAGGCACATTAGAGCGCATTTACTTGGACCGGCATTTCATATACCAGTCTAGGTGAACCCAAGTAAAGCGGCATGTTCTGGTGACCACATACGTGCCAGCCTGAATCTACACCAGCAGCGTACGTAGGTTTTACTTGTGATTTACACTAACTTCTGGGGTGAACTATTCTGATAGGGGCGTGGCCTCCTACCGGATAACAGTAGGTCCCGCCCATCCTACCAAAAAAAAAATGACGTTTCTGCATAAACAAGCAAAAAAGTTGCAGTTTTGGACACTAGCTCCAAAATTGCTAGTTCTGGTGCAACTTGGACAATAATTTACCCTATTGAGCATTGCATAAGTCCTTTCCTACGTATTTCCCCAAATCCACCAAAGGGTAAGAGAGAGTTAATTTATTCATACATTTTCAGGAGGAATAACAGAGGATCGCCACAGTGCAGATTTTAAGGAAAGATGCTCCAGAATAGTTTTTTGTCTTGGGGAAATAGGTTTCTACTAGAGATGAGCGAGTATACTCGCTAAGGCACATTACTCGAGCGAGTAGGGCCTTAGCCGAGTATCTCCCCGCTCGTCTCTAAAGATTCGGGGGCCGGTGACAGGTGAGTTGCGGCGGGGAGCTGGGGGGAGAGAGATCTCGCCTCCGTTCCTCCCCGCCCCCCACCGGCCCCCAAATCTTTAGAGACGAGCGGGGAGATACTCGGCTAAGGCCCTACTCGCTCGAGTAATGTGCCTTAGCGAGTATACTCGCTCATCTATTGTTTCTACTTAACCCATTAAGGACCAGGCTGTTTTGTACCTTAATGACCAGACACTTTTTAGGGATTGTACCCATTTGGTGGTTTTACTGACCTATTTTTTTTTCCTTCAGCTACCAAAATTATTTTTGCTGCATTTTTTTTTCATTGACCTATGGGGCTGTTTTTTTCCGTTTTTTAGTTTTATTGGTGGTAAAAAGCTAAACAAAATTATTTTTTTTTAACATTTATAGTTGTTTTTTTAAATTTTGTATATTTACACTAAAATAAAGTAGGAGAACGGGCTCCTCATTTTGTTTCAGACGCCTTGATATATAATACGTATGGTTTTGGATTACAGGGTGCATATGGTGTCGGTTTTGGATTATTTTCTTTTTTGTGTATATTTTTATTTTATTCTGTATTTTTTTTTTACTTGTTTATGCAACAATTTTTTTTCTGTCTGTCTCCCATGACGTCATATAAGACATCTGGGGGACATTCACATGTTTGTTTGTTTTTTTTTATTTGACACTTTCCCACTGTAGTTTGGGCATCCATAGGAGCCCCAGTTACAGGGGAAAACAACCCCTCTAGTGACATTAGCCACTGGCAGAGCTGATCTGCAGCTCTGCTGTGCCAGAGAAACCCGGCGGTCACGTGACTGCTGGCTCGCATAGTGGAAGAAATACTTCCATTTTCACTTTTTAATACATAGCTCTCATTGAGCCCTACCCCCTGTTTCCCTGAAAATAAGACAGTGTTTTATATTAATTTTTGCTCCAAAAGATTTCCCTTTTTTACATGTATAGCTGCCTGGACACTATTTAAATTTACTTTTTTATTTACACTAACTAGGGCTTAATTTTGGAGTAGGGCTAATAGTTCAAAAATCCCCCGGTGGGCACCGTGGGATCCAGGAAGCAAGCAAGTAAGTTAGTATGAAAAATGCATCCCCTGACTCTGTCGTCTCCCATCACAGCACTAGAAGTTAGTTCATGGTGCTTCAGCCAGGTGACAGGTTTGATTATTAATATTCCGACTTTTGAGACACCCAATAATCTTAAGGCCGGGGCACGCAACTGCCCCATGTGGATGAAGCAGTGATGCTCATCCACCACTCCATTCACTTCTATGGGATGGAAAGAAATCAATGCTCTCTGCAATCTCCCTCCAATCCCATGGAAGTGGATGGAGTGGTAATCTAGCATTCGCACCACTGTTTCATCCACGTGGGGCATTTGGGTGACCCAGTCTTGGGATTACTTGAATCCTTGACAACAATCAGACATTTATCCCCTACACACCGAATAGGGAATAAATGTATTTAATGGAAACCCCTATAAGCAGACAAGTAGAGTATATCCAGCTGTTCCCGTCGGTCTCATTGCAGCTCTACTATTGCTCCATTCAAACTTCCTCGTGGCTGTGATAGAGTCATGACTCCTGTTCTAATCCTCCATGGCCCCCAGCGATCATGCGTTATCACCTGTCCCGTAGGTGTAGTGGAGATCTACTTGCAGACCTGAGAATTTACCTTTTGTAGGAACATCACCTACAGCAACCAGGTCTGTATGAAGAGGATCCCACTAATCAGCCCCCATACTGTTTTCTTCAACCTCATAACATTTCTGTTTCTTTTAATCTTTTTACACATTGCTATATTTGTTTCTCTCACACTGTAGGGTATAGAAAAAGTTTAAGGGCACGGATCCGTGCCGAAGTCTGCAATGTATTTTGTTCTGTGGACTTTGGTGTGGATCCACATCAAAAACTGTGTCAAAATCTGATGCGGATTTTGGTGCTGATTTTCCACTGCTGAAAATACACACTAATTACGCTACCTGTCAACATACCTTAAAGGGATATTTCAGGCATTTACTATTGATGACCTATGTAGCTAATCAGCCGGGGTCTGCCAATTCGAACCCTCACCAATCACCTGATTGGCCAGCTCGCTGTCAGTGTGGTGGGGCTGTACATCCACATCGGTGGTTGGAGCCAGAAATGTAATAGAAAGTTTCCCTTATGTGCGGTGGGGCTGGACGTCCACATCGGTGGTCAGGGCCAGAAGTGTAATAGAAAGCTTCCCTCATGTGCGGTGGGGCAGGACATCCACATTGGTGGTCAGAGCCAGAAGTGTAATAGAAAGCTTCCCTCATTTGCGGTGGGGCTGGACGTCCACATCGGTGGTCAGGGCCAGAAGTGTAATAGAAGGTTTCGCTCATGTGTGGTGGGGCAGGACGTCCACATCAGTGGTCAGGGCTGGAATTGTAATAGAAGGCTTCTCTCATGTGCGGTGGGACAGGACGTCCACATCGGTGGTCAGGGCTGGAAGTGTAATAGAAGGCTTCACTCATGTACAGCGGGGCGGGATGTCCACATCAGTGGTCAGAGCCAGAAGTGTAATAGAAGGCTTCGCTCATGTGCGGTGGGGCAGGACGTCCACATCGGTGGTCAGGGCTGGAAGTGTAATAGAAGGCTTCACTCATGTACAGCGGGGCGGGATGTCCACATCAGTGGTCAGAGCCAGAAGTGTAATAGAAGGCTTCGCTCATGTGCGGTGGGGCAGGACGTCCACATCGGTGGTCAGGGCTGGAAGTGTAATAGAAGGCTTCACTCATGTACAGCGGGGCGGGATGTCCACATCAGTGGTCAGAGCCAGAAGTGTAATAGAAGGCTTCGCTCATGTGCGGTGGGGCAGGACGTCCACATTGGTGCTCAGGGCTGGAAGTGTAATAGAAGGCTTCGCTCACCGCTGTGGTGCCTAGGTGTGCGCTGCGGCCTTTTCTATGTCTTGTGACGTCATGTTCTTTGATCATATGACCCGACAGTACCTCAGTCCCATTCAGTGAATGATCTTGCGTTGCTATACCAGACACCGCTGCCATACGACGCACTGCTCTGTGCCCGGTATAGACTGCAGCCGCGGCGGCACTCACCTGAGCACTGCTGTCACTTCTAATGGCTGATTGGCGGAGGGCTTGAGTGGTGAACCCCCACTAATCTAATATTGAGGACCATTAAATACATTTGAAACAGCATAAATGGTTATTGGAAATGTATGTTTACGCTTGATGGAAGCGGCGTGCCTCCCCACAATGTTGCAGCGGATTCGTGCTTAGTGAGTTGCACCGCAGCGTCAGCCGGCTTCTGTCTTACATGGATTGAAATGTGAGGGTTGGGGTATGACCGCACATGGCGGAGGAAATCCACACCGCGGTCTGTGTGTAGATTTTGGTGCAGATGTTCCCTGCAGAATTCACTCCCTGCACTGTGATGAACAAAGGCTGCCATGAAAAGACAGAATATGTCCACAAGAATTGTGCTTGTGGGAATACTGAAGATCCCCTGCGGGGTGAGCGTGGTCGGGTAAAACTTACTGTGTTCTGCAGAATCTCAGCGCACATGCCACAGACGATTGTCCACGGCCCTTCTGCTGTGTGCGCTCACCCTCAGGCTGCCTACATACGGGCAGTATCGCGCCCATACAAGGCGTTTTTCTGGGGAGTAGCGATCCTCCGGCGCAGCTTTTAAGCAAACGAGTCTTTCCCATTGTTTTCAATGGGAAACCTCACACTGCCCTGGGCGATGCGTTCTGAGGAACCCGAAAAGATGGGACATGCCACACCGCTCACGTATATGAGGCCATCCAAAAGAATGGGGTTCCTAATCGAGTGCGTTTTGTGAGTCTCGTAACGCACCAAGCCCGTACAAGATTCTCTGCTGTGTGAAGCCGGCCGCATGCACATGAGCGTGTGTGTATTCGCATGCTCTGGAGCGCAGTGTTTTTGCGCACATATCTGCTCGTTTTACTGTAATTTTTTTCCGTGTGCAAGGCAAAGCATACGCACTGTTTGAAATTGCTAATTAGTCTTAATGAGATCCGGAGATGTTGTTTTCCTGCACAGTTACGCAATGTCTCACGCATCTCCTAGTGCATCTCGCGGGCATTTGGTGATTCCCCCATTGACTTCTATGGGGAATTTGGATGCGAAGTCTGCAGGAAAATAAAGCACGCTGCCTTTTTAATTAGTTTTTGTGTGACCGAAATGCGCAGTAAAATTGCGCCCATGTGAGCGAAGACATTGAAATCAATGGGTTCTATTCTCTGCGTATTGTGCGTGCAAATCCGCCCCTGCGAATCCACCAGTTTATGCGGATCTGTAATACAGATGACATGGCAGCAGTCTGCCATTAGGATGGCACCCATATTTGGATTTGCTGTCATTGCTTTTATTTTCTACCAGCCAGATATTGGCGCAATAGAAAAAAAATACCAATATGAAGGCACCAACAGACAGAAGTAGGCCCCGCTGCATTAAGGAAACAGCAGTGAAAATTACGGACATGTAAATGGTCACAGAATTAAGAAACGCGTGTCTGAAAGTAGTTTAAGAGAGAATATATGAAAAAATAACAAGTATTAAAACCCCCATTCTAATCTAGTGGACTGTGATACAGTGCACGCTTGTCACCAGCAGGGGGCAGCAAATGTCCATCGTTCCACGCTCACCCATGATGTACATTTTGGTGGGAGATGTTCTTGATCGCCCTTTCGGATCATTACGCCCATCACCTGGTTTTTCCAGCTCTCCTGGCTTCCTATTGTGTGAGCTGGTGTTGCTGTACAACAGTGAGGGGTGAAAGGACTCCATATAATATCACAGTGCTGACTAGAAGTAGTCCCAGAATCACGGATGTTTAATGGAAAACTGAAGCCATTCTGTCATTTTACTATGTAATCACATTCTTAATTATTTATTCTCTGCTGCGCCAACATAGCAGCAGCGCTGTACACCAATCACTATCACAGGAGGAGTCATTCCATCCTGTGGGACAGCGGTTAGGATCAGCCGGCATCTGTACAGTAGATGTAGGGATACAATTTTACTTTTTCTTTTTAAATGTAAGTAAAATTTTAATTTTCGTGTTTTTGCTTCAGTTATTAAAAAAAAAAAAAAAAAAAAAAAAAAAAGCTTCTCTTGGGGGTTAAGGCCCATTTACTCAGGATGACCTCTTGGGCACATATACCTAATGGGTCATCCTAGTGATAGTCGTTTCTGTGCTTTCACACAGGAACGATCATCACTGATTGAATGGAGGCACTTTATTGAAGATCACACCTTTCCGATCCCGGCCACCGAACTTTAATTCCATCGTGTGTCTGTTGCGCTGCCCTGAAGTTATCCTCTGGTGAGCACCGCGGGCTCTATGAAATTGGGCTTAAGTCCTACGGTCATGTAATGTTCCAATAACCGGGATCGGAGTGGTGTGCGCTTCACTAAAATGCCAGGTGAGAGATTGCAAACCAACTCGCTACTCCCCCCCCCCCCCCCCCCCCAAAAAAAAAAAAACAAACTCCAGAGTGCACCACATGGAGATATACACCCACAACTGCTTATTTTTTTTCTGCTGCACCAAAGATGTGATGAGCTGGTGAACAAGCGTTTGCACTTTCGTCAGCTAGTCGGGTGCAGCTTCAGACTGCCCCGCAATTGGGCAAATGAGCATTTTTACCAACGTACCATCCCGATGCTCTGCCCAAGTAAAAGGGCCTAAGGGGCTGGCACATTTCCTGGTTTGGGAACATGTTTTAGATTTGCTACATTGTAGAAACCATACTGTAGCTGTGAGTATAGAGCGATCTCAGCCCCTTTTGGTTCTTGTTGTATACTGTATGCCTGCTGTAATGTGGTGAGATGTATTAGGAAAACGAAAAACAAGTGAACCCCCGCCTCTAATGAATGGTTCCAGATCCTCACTAGTTTAGCACCTTCTAGTTGCTCCTTCAATGTTCCTTTTATGTTCCACTACTCAGCCTGCATCTTCCACTTGTCTCCATTCCCCTCTCTGCATCATGATACTGTCCCTTCAAGGGATTATTAATATTATGTTAGAAAGTTCTCACCTATCCACAGAATAGAAGATGATTCAGAATAATGGGAGTGCGACCGCTGGGACCTCCATCAATCCCAAGAATGGGGCTCCAGCACGGGCTGCATTAAGTGAGGACACCGACAGTCACACCTGCACACCGCTGCTCCATTCATTTCAATGGGACGGCTGCAGGTAGAGGAGCACTTGATAGTTGGGGGGCTGGATGACTCTAACTCCTTAAGGACCAAGTGCAGTAAATATATGGTGCTTGGTTCTGGGCTTTAACCCCATCCGATAGTAAAAATATGGGATTAACACTTTGCAATCCAATTTTCGATTCAGGGTTTCCTAGGGGCTTACTCTTTCTGCCATTATACAATAGCGCCATCTGCTGGCTAGAGCCAGTACTGCAGTATGGGACATGCTGGAGAGGCCCACGACAACAGAGCGGCCAGTAATCTACAGTAATACCACCCTGTCGGACATCTTCCGACATCGGAGCTGTACAGCCTTCACAATCAGAATGTCTTTAGACGTCAGACAATGGATTGGAAAGGGTTAAAGCCTCCCCCTTCAATCAAGCAGAAGCAGGTTGGGTTGTCAGCTGTTAGTCACAGCTGATAACCCAAAGGAGAAGGGAGAAGCGTTTTTTAACCCCTTCTGCTTTCTTCTTTCCCGGATACATATAGGGCTCAGTGTGACGCTATGCATTAAAAAGTGAAAGTGTTTCTTCCACTACGCAAGGTGGCGATCAAATGACTGCTGGGATCCCCTGGCACAGCAGAACTGCAGGGTCTTAGCAGACCCTGATCACCTCTGCCAGTGACTATTGTCACTACAGGGAATGTTTTCCCCTGTAACTGAGGCTCTTATGGATGCTGCTCCTAGGGATGCCCCAGCTACAGTGGAAATGTGTGTAATAAAAAACAAAAAAACATGAATGTCCCATAGAGGTCTTATACGAAGTCATGGGAGACATAAATGGTAAAAAAAATGATTACAGAAATAAGTAAAACAAAATTAAAGAATAGAATAAAAATATGAACATTAAAAAAGAAAATAACCCAAAGCTGACGCCAACCAAAACCATCGCTGTATGCACCCTGTAACCCAAAACCATACATATTATATAACAAAACGTACAAAACAAAAATAGCCCTATATGTCACGGAAAACAAAAACACTGCAAATAATTTAGGTAGCTGAAGGGAAAAAAATATCACCAGATGGGTAAAATCTAGAGATGAGCGAGCGTACTCGGCCACGCCCCTTTTTCACCCGAGTACAGCGATTTTCGAGTACTTCCGTACTCGGGCGAAAAGATTCGGAGAGCGCCGTGGGTGAGTGGGGGGTTGTAGCGGGGAGAGGGAGAGAGAGAGGGCTCCCCCCTGTTCTCCGCTGCTACCCCCCGCGCCGCCACTCCTCCCCCCGCCCCCCGAATCTTTTCACCCGAGTACTGAAGTGCTCGAAAATCGCGGTGCTCGATCGAGTAATTATTCGAAACGAGTAGGTTCGCTCATCTCTAGTAAAATCCCTAAAAAGTGTCTGGTCCATAAGGTACAAAACAGCCTGGTCCTTAAAGGGTTAATTGGTATGGGGTCGCTTACATTTTCCCTGACAGATGTCATTGGAGGGGGAAAGAAAAATCGGGGACATTGAATTTCAGCATTCAGGTGGCGGCTTTTCTCCCTGTTCTGAGAGATAAACTACCACCAGAGCTGTCTGACTGCTGCTTGCCTCCCTAAACACATGGATGCTCCACCGAGTTGAATACGCAGCTGTTGAAGGTGTATGGGCACTTTAAAGCTTATGTCCTATCAGTGGTTGAAAAGAGCGAAACTGTAGCACCTTCTTTAAAGCAACCAAGAACCCTTTCTGTTAGGGGTGAGTTCACACTTACAGATGTGCTGCGGATTTCATGCTGCATTTTGGCAACAATGTACAGTACATTGGGGTGTTAACAAGCCCTTTTAGCGGGAAGAAATCCACAGCGGAAGAGCGTCATGCTGTGAATTTAGATATCCGGTGGACCCCCTGCATATAAATCTGTGACATTTATATTAGCAGTGAAGTGCTAATTTGAGAGATTAGGTGAGATTTTCAAAATCTTGTCCACAGGTAGCAGAATAAATCTGCACAAAACCCGGTACGGCATTTAAATCAGCAGCAGCAGATACGCTGTGGAATAGCCTCTTCTCAATGAGGGACTGAATGCCGCATCCAAATCGCGTTAAAAATGTTATTTGTATAGCGCCAACCTATTCCAGTAATTTCAGGTAATTTATTACCCCCCACCAAGCTGGGTACTCATTTTACCGATTTTGAAAGGATGGAAGGCTGAGTCAACCTTGAGCCAGCTACCTATGCGGGTATTGAACTTGAAACCTTCTGGTTGTGAGCAAGAGCTCAGGACTGCATTCTGCCCCGTGTGAACGCGCCTTTAGGTTTCCTCACTGTCTTGGTTTGCAGGCAACTCTTCGGGCGCCATAAGATCTAATAGGGTCACATTCTTTATGAAAGTCACAAGTAGCAACCCAAACCAATAACTGGTCGCCATGACCACATCCCATAATTCTGCACTGTGACCTGTGTTAACTTGGACTGGGGGGCAAAAGTTACAGCCCTAACTTTAGCAGATGCTTTATAGCAGGGGTGTGCAGTAACTGGGTTAATTTTGCACTTTTGCAAACCACCCCCTCCCCCCTCTCCTCTTGTATAGCCCTGACTTTCGGTCACTAGTAGTACTTGGTTTAGCAGTTTGGTTGTTTCACATCATAATTGGCATAAGATAAATGGATCGAGTCAGGAGCCCAAGGCAAATGTTCTCGTATGTACAACAAGCACAGGGAATTACACTCTTCTTCTTTGCTGGAGAAAGTTGGCTGTGAGTTCCTTTCCCGGCTTAGCTTGCCCTTAGTAACTTCTTCTTTTGTATGGATCTTATTATCTAGCGGTAAATGAGCTAATATTACAACAATTTCTAAAACTGTCTCCTCACTTTATTACCCTAAATGCCCATCATCTCATATGAACTTTGTCTGAGCCCACTCTTTTTTTTTAATACCTCACACCAAATTTCTACTCTTTAGAATAGGTAAATACAGTAAAACACTTGACAAGATAGACTTAAAGGGACCCTCCAATTTTGGGACAAAATTCTGTTTCAGGACAGGAGGGGTATGGGGGTGTGTTACTTGTAGTTATTCTCTGCTGTCCCTGTAATCCACCAATTCCTGGTCTGGTTTTCACCCAGTCTTCAGACTACCTAATCCGCACTACTAATGCACTTATACCTGCTCTGGGATTGGCCACAGCTGCTCATGTGATCAGCTGATGAGCAGAGCTGAAAAATGTCAAGAAATTATTCCAGATCTATGTAACTTTAAAGCCGGTTGTCCACTCACTGACTTACTGCTTGGCCGGTGATAGACTTGTAGCAGAGGAGGCGGGGGAGAAGAGATCAGAAGCCTCAATCAGTTGTGGGGCGGGGGGGCGGGGGGTCGCAGGCGGCCTCAGACCCCTGGGTATTAGTGTATCTTGACGCCACCAGGAAGTCCTCTTCGGCTCCCCCCCGCGCTGTAAGTGGCGTCCCCAGCTCCTAGCTCCTTCCAGCACCTTTGCTTCTTGACCCT
The DNA here is from genome assembly GCF_035609145.1 of Eleutherodactylus coqui. NCBI lineage: Eukaryota > Metazoa > Chordata > Amphibia > Anura > Eleutherodactylidae > Eleutherodactylus > Eleutherodactylus coqui. The sequence continues at coordinate 54,133,524 of NC_089841.1, read as the reverse complement.
ATCGGGAGCTGGAGCTGGAGGTGTGACAGGGGCGTTTCTCCTGTCAAACCCCTAGCTTCCGGTGGCGTCAAGATACACTAATACCAGACCCCTGTAGGTGCAGTAGATAAGCTGTAGTCACTAATTGTAATAGAGCTGAGCTATAAAAGCAGCCAAGGAGCAAGGACTAAGGAAAATAGGTAATCATTCCCTATAGAAACTGACTGGACAATCCCTTTAATCTTGATTTACATCAAAACTTGAAAATCATTTAAAAGTTTCATTCAGGGGATTCATTTAATTTTGAATTATCAGATAGAAAATAAAAAAAATATATATAAACATTTTTGGATCTTTATATAAAAAAAAAAAAGAGAAAATTCCCATGAAGCTCAAAATAAATTGATTCTGAAATAAAATCTACTAAATTCACTTTTCCTTTGTCTCCTGCTCGTGTTACAATGCAGATCTCGACTGCGCCAGTTTTATGTTGTTTTGAGAAAATGGTATCAAAGTAGAAAACAAACTTTTCTACTATTTTAGCACAATTTTTAATAAAATTGCTTTTGTTCCTTTTTATTTTCTCATGAGTAAACCGGTGTGACCAAAGCCAAAAGTAAAGCTCAATCTAACACTTCTGCACCGGTTCCTTCAGACGTCGTCTTTTTTTTCTGGCATTCTATTGGGTGAAAAAATGGTAGAAAAATTGCATGCATTTTTTTTTTTTTTTTTGTATGATACTTGTTTTTTTTCTTGTTTTTTTCCTAAGAAAAAGTCTTTGGGGAAAACGGCAAAAAGACCACATGCTGGGAATCGCAAAAAAAAAACTATGGGCGCCAAAAAAAGCACAGAAGTTAGAAAAATGCCACTTCCAAAAAATGCAGTGTTTGTAGTGTTTCATATTTTGCTATTGACGTACAGCAAACTTCTTTAGTAGGTGTTTTTTTTTCTCCTACAAAAACCCCAACAGTGTCAAAAAAACAAAAAAAAATGCATTTTTTAGAAAAAAAAATACAAACCTGAGGGGGGATTCTCACATAGGTTTTTTTTGTAGTAGTAGTTTTTTGAACAAAAAAGAATTTTCCTTTGAAAAAAAAAGCAATGAAAAGTTAAAATACATATTAATTACATAAAAATAGAAAAAAAAAACAACAACCCCAAAACATAGTGATCGCCTCTCTGTTGTGTATTCTTCCAGTTTTGGTGTTTTTATTGCCCTTATGATGAAATCGAATGCAGTTTATTTTGGGACGGAAGTCTGAAAAACACAAAGTAAAGTCTGTATGAATGATGATGTCTCTGCTACATAAACCATCTCACCCAGCCACATTATGTTGTTTCCCATACTCCACTTAGGAAATTCACCGATTTTAGACCAGGACAGATCCGGATTATTTTGACACTGATGCAGAATGATGGGGAAGGTTTCAGGAGGTGTAACGTTTTCATGAAAAACATACGAAAATAGTTTTCAAAATGTTTTCCTTTATTTATTTTTTCCATAAAGCATTTTCTTTGTGCCTCTTGCCCCTCGGTGTATCGCACCTATTTTCCATGCAGGCGGTGTTGGACTTTTCTCGTTCCCCCTCCAGCAGATAACCTTCACTACTTCCCATCTCCCTCCGTAGCGCAGACATAAAGCTGCCCGGAGATAGCTGTACTTTGCTTTATGCATACGGTTTGCAGTGCCTGGCTGCAGTTCATTTGGCCTTTCTGTTTATGACTCCGCACTAGTGTTGAATACGGATCGATAAGTTCTTGGTTCTCCCAGGAATTCTATTTTTCAGCTCATTAGGGGTAAGCATGCTGCCCTCGTAAACCACAGAAGGCGAAGAGCTCCAAACTGCCTCAAACACTGACCTCGCTGCCTCCGCCCCGGAATAGAAGCTCCACAAACCTCTCTTGTTTCTAATCAAGCGGATTTCGGCACATCACGATAGGAATGTATGCGCGAGCGCTGATCACTCCCTCATAGCAGGCGCTGCTCTTTGTTTCTCTGCTGGAAGTTTAGATTGTTCTTAGATTTAGATAGTCTATTATATCTATATAATGGATCACTGAGAAGGTTGAACTTGATGGACATTGTCTCCATTCGGCCTAACATACTATGTTACTATGTAGATGGTGCTAATAGGTTCGAGAAATATATATACGAGAGATGGGTCGATAGTTGTAATAGATATGAGGTAGATAAATAGTGCTGATAAATATTAGATAGAGATGATAGATGAGGTAGATGGATATAGTAGATATATAGGCAGATATAACTGAGATAGATATGTGATGGAGCCGATAGATCAATAGAGAGATATGCAACAGAATGATATTGTAGACAAAACGATATATATTAGAGAGAGAGGGATGGGCATATGGTTCTATCTGAAGCATCACAAACACTTCTTGACATCTATCTATCTATCTATCTTATATCTATCTATCTCTCTATCTCCTATCTCTCTATCTCTCTATCTCCTATCTCTCTATCTCCTATCTCTCTATCTCCTATCTCTCTATCTCCTATCTCTCTATCTCCTATCTCTCTATCTCCTATCTCTCTATCTCCTATCTCTCTATCTCCTATCTCTCTATCTCCTATCTCTCTATCTCCCATCTCTCTATCTCCCATCTCTCTATCTCCCATCTCTCTATCTCCCTATCTCCTATCTCCTATCTCCCATCTCCCATCTCCCATCTCCCTATCTCCTATCTCCCTATCTCCTATCTCCCTATCTCCTATCTCCCTATCTCCTATCTCTCTATCTCCTATCTCTCTATCTCCTATCTCTCTATCTATCTCCTATCTCTCTATTCTAGCTAGCTCTTCCTCGTATCGAGCTCCCTTCCTCGCCCGTATCGAGCTCCCTTCCTCGCCCGTATCGAGCTCCCTTCCTCGCCCGTATCGAGCTCCCTTCCTCGCCCGTATCGAGCTCCCTTCCTCGCCCGTATCGAGCTCCCCTTCCTCGCCCGTATCGAGTTCCTCGCCCGTATCGAGCTCCCCTTCCTCGCTTGTATCGAGCTCCCCTTCCTCGCCCGTATCGAGCTCCCCTTCCTCGCCCGTATCGAGCTCCCCTTCCTCGCCCGTATCGAGCTCCCCTTCCTCGCCCGTATCGAGCTCCCCTTCCTCGCCCGTATCTTCGTTTTCTCATAAATGACTAGAAACTTATAATCCCTATGTCTGTAGTGAGCTGCCCAGAGGTTCAAGATTGAAGCAGCAATTGGATGGGTTTTGAAGACCAACATGTCTGGTTCTGCCCCCATTTTCATATAATTCCATTCATTCCATCACATCGTAATACTGGAGGTTGCTTTAGAATTGGAAAAAAAAGTGCACTTTTTTTCCAACTATCACTGTTGTTCTTGTCCATCAGCTATATTTATTAGTTACTTGATTAAAAGTCGTCTGCATAACCAGACATGGCCATGAATAACAGTGGCGCTGTTTCCAAGGACAAAGCATATCACATCACCCTTTAAAACTTACCATAAAGGATAAAACTGTTCGCATAGTCTCTACATCTATAGTGTCTATGATAATCCCAGTGATGAAATCGAGTTTCTCCATGTTCCCTGTCATTCACAATACCAGAACTTGTATAGGGGCATTTAGAATAGAGGTAGAGGAAGCAGAGCGGCAACCAATGGAGCCCCATAGATGTGTTTATGGTGGTCTGATTTCTATATTTCTTTATTATATCTTGAGCTTTTTTTTGTCAGTGAGTCTTTAAAGGTATTTTATACTAATTAAAACCGGATAGTAAAACAGTTTCAATTTTACTAGTGTTTTTTATTTTCTGATTGTAGATTTATTATGTATATCATAGAATGGTAGAGTTGAAAGGGACCTCTAGGGTCATCGTATCCGACCCCTGCTCAATGCAGCATTCTATGGCCTGTACATGACTATGGAGGTAGCCATCTTGCAGAAACTGCACTTCACAGCATTTAGAGATGCTTTACAGCCAAGCTCATGTGCTTTAGATTTTATAGTCAGGAGGGGACACTTTAACTTCTATGGGAGAGTGTTGTCGGCATGCTCTGTGCAGGGAAGGAGAGGAGGTGAGCTTTGACCATCACCTATTGTGAACGGTGGATCCTGTGTTCTCTATTTTATAGGTATTACCTGTCAGTGTAATCCTGCCTGTGATGTATGCAATGACTGCTGAGAAGTTCTCTCTACAGAACAGTGTCAGACTATTATGCTTAGTGGTTAAAGTGAGAACTGCAGGATTTCAGTTTTTTGCTATTTTTAATATAGATTATGTCATTTCAAAATTTATTTAAAAAAGCATGAAGAATTATAAAAAAATATGTTTAACCTAAAAACGTACAAAAATAGTCATTTTCTGCTGATTCATTCCCCTTAATTACATCAGTAGCCGGTAGTGACTGAGTTAGCAGAGGACGGTGTCGGCACTCTTCTAGCTGGTGTCCATCCTTGTCGTACGTGTAAGGCAGCTACGGAGCACGAAGGATTTGCCGTAAGATTAGGCTGAGATTGTGTTGTGATTGACACAACCATTGTCATGTTCAATCATTGTAATTGCGTACTAGAAGTTTAATAGGGTGCTACATATTTAATAAATCATTGCTTAATCTTTTAAGCCTCGCCATTATGAGCAGAAGTGCTTTAATGAGTCTTAAGCATTAAGATTACTTCGTTTTTTAACCCTCCCCTTTCCCTATACCGCTGTATATGACCACCCCGTATAGACGTTTCTGTTAATGTGGTTGGAGAATTATTGTTTCCCGACTCTCTAAGTTTGGTTCTCGTTTACTACGACCGTCTCTCGATTTTTAATCTCAGATTCCAAGTCTTTACATCTGCTGGCGTTAATCTGGATTTACTGTTTTTTTTTGTTTTAATCTCAGGGATTAATATGAAAAAGGGTTTTTTATTATTAAAAAACAAAATGAATTGAATCAATATGACTTAATCTGCCCAAAGATTATTCCTGGAAATAGCCTGAGAACGATCCCGCTTCTACTGTTTTTCAGTCATTTTCTTTTGCTAAGACTTTGGTACTATTTTAGTTTTTTTAAATTTTAGCCAATGCAATAAAAAAATAATGTGGCGAGTGTCCGGTTAATTGTATGCTGATCATTATTTGGTTATAACCGGTTATTTTACATCTGTTACTTCATTTTTTCTTAATGGATAAAACCAAATTTATGTTGGCAGTATCGGGTGTCTGTCCCGATGATATTGGTACAAGTTCTGTATTCCCAGCTGTGTTGGGCTCCGCTTAGGGTTTTCGTCTCTCTGCTCTGAAATAAAACAGAGAAAAAAACTAATCCATTTTTTTTCTCATTGATTTCAATGAGATTTAAAAAAAAAACAAAAAAAAACCAAAAACAGAAGGCAAACAGGCTTCCATTTGCTCCCATTCCATCAGGTTTCTGCAGTGTTATTTTTCCTTCCAAAAAATGGAAACCTGTCAGAAATGGAAGCCTTTCTGTTTGCTTTCAGGTTTTTTAATATATATATTTTTTTTTTAAAAACCCGTTAAAATCAATGGAGAGAAAAGGTGTTTTTTTTTTGTTTTTTTTAATTCTATCTGTTTCTTTCCTCCAAAAATGGAGCAGAAGATGGAAACTCTGAACTGAGCCCTAATGGTAGGAAAGCAGTTTTAGTAATCGGAGAAGTGATCACGGACAACCCAGAATGTTGTCATATTTATTTTATAGGTTAATGTCCATCCACCCAGCTGTCTGTCTATCTTATATCTATCTTTCACTCTCTCATCTCTCTTCTATCTCTCTCTCGTATCTCTTGCCCGCTCTCTTCTCTCTCTCTCTTCTCTCTGTCATATCTCTCTCAGATCTCTCTCTTCTCTTTATCTGTCATATCTCTCTCTTCTATCTGTCACATCTCTCTATCGCTCTTTCTCATAGTTTGTCTTATTTTATTATAAATGGGTAGAAGGCCTACTATTGTGCTGCTTTTTATCATCTTCTCTAGTTATCTATGTTTTTAGTGTTTTTTCCACAGACACCTCTTCATTTTTTATAATCCCATCATTCCAACTGATTTACTTATTGCTAATTGTGCACTGTCCAGTATAATGACGAGTTCCTGCAGTGAACTTCCCAGTATCCTTGGGCCCAGTAGTAAGTGGCTCCTACTACACACATTGTTGGCTCTTACATTTACTTATTACGCTTTCTACTACAACAACTTCTACAACTTCTTTGATGGTGTTTCCTGTATTTTCTCTTGTGTATTCAATGTATAGGCATATTTAAGGTTTTACAGTATTCATCTGTCTATCCACGAGACGGTAGATGGGCAGAGCGGTCTACACTAACGTACATCCAGGGATGTGTCTTTCAGAGGCTTCCAAACATCGACTCTCATGAGGACCCTCAAAGATTTACCAAAGAACAATCTTTAGATGTAACTTTTCAGCCGCTGTCTGCTTCCTAAATGCCATCTTACAGTAAATCATAATGCATCCTTGCATCTCCGTCAAGCAACTTTTCGTATACAATATTAATCAAACAGGGTGCGCGGTTGTTTTAACCTCTCTGGCGCTGCAGCAGAACATTATTTTCACTCTTCACGTCGATAAAGCATTTTTTTTACCGTGTTGCAGTCTTTGTGGAACAAGTCCATCCGCTGATTTGTCTTTTTACAATTACTGAAAACCCCAAGGTTGGCAGGACCCTTTGTTTACCTCCGCCTCGTTCCCAGCTGCTGCTTTCTGTCCTGTAGCGCAGCTTATAAAGGGCAGCGGGGTCAGCACTAACCTACCATTCTAGCATTAGCGTTCTTGCCTTTCTTACAACAGTCTTCGTGTCCGTACTAAGCTGCTTTTTCTGCTTGAGCCCTAACGGCCATGCTCTTTGTACTACCGAAGCAGCGACTGACTCGATATATACTGTATATGTTTTGTATTAGTTTTTTCTTTTTTTTTTTTTTTTATTATTTTGTGTTCCTAATATGACTCCAGTGTTTTATATATTGCTGATTTTATAAAGTTGCATTATACACTCATTATCGAAAAAAAATCCTCCCCTAGAAGGAGTTGTTGGAATAGTATGAAACTTTCTATCTAATTGTAAGGTTGATAAAAGTAAGTGATTACTATATCAGAGCAAAAGGAGAATTTATTGTGGAAGCTGACCCCTCGTGAAGGGAGGCTCTAGTACCCTGCTGGTCCACTTCTAGCATGGATACAAGATGTGATACGGGCGGGCATGGAGGCTCTAGTACCCTGTTGTATCGACTCTAGCTTGGATACAAGATGTGATACGGACGGGTATGGAGGCTCTAGTACCCTGTTGTACCGACTCTAGCTTGGATACAAGATGTGATATGGGCGGGCATGGAGGCTCTAGTACCCTGTTGTACCGCCTCTAGCTTAGATACAAGATGTGATGCAGGCGGGCATGAAGGCTCTAGTACCCTGTTGTGCTGCCTCTAGCTTGGATACAAGATGTGGTATGGGCGGGCATGGAGGCATACAGGTTCTGTATGGTATCCTGCTGCATATCTCTCCATATTGCTGTAACTGAGCCTCTAGATTGTGCAAACCCGTTAACTGTCAAAGTTGGTGTCCCAAATGGTCCCATACGTCTTCTAAATCTGGTGACCGGGCAGCCACAGAAGTGTGACAATGTTGTGGGGGCTTCCTGTGACCCCCCCTTGTGTGTGCGGCCGAGCATTATCCTGCTGGAAGCCTCCATGAGAGGAACACATGTGGCTGCAGGATGTCCTGAACATATCGCTGAGCTGTCATTGTCCCTCGTACCCCTACTAGGGGTGACCGACTGTTGTATGCAACGACCTCCCAGACCATCCCACAAGCAGGGGGCAGTGTGCCACCAGGATTGAGGCACTCACCCCCACGTCAGTGCCCAAACTAAACTCTGATTCAACATGGAAGACAACCCAGTTCTGATCCATTGCAGCCCAGTTTTATCATGCACAACATCACTGAGGCAACGGAGGGTGGTAAAGGTAGTACACATAATAGGAGCCGTGAGATCAAATGTCCTTCTGCCAAAGCGCCTGGAAATGGTTCCAACTGACTAAGGGACCTTTAATGATGGTGCCTCCTGCTTCGAGATGGCAGACAAGGAAACTCTTGGATTGTGTCGTAGAGGCGTCTACTGGTCAACAAGCTCTACACAAGCAGACAAAGAGGTCACTACGTACACAGCATTTTACAGGCCTAGGGTGGAGCCACTTCTATGGCCTCCGGTGACAAGACCGTTCAACTAATGATCCCACAACTCTCATCATTTGCATAACTGCATGCCGAGTTTTAACTTCTTCCGGGGGCAGGGTTCTTTATGTTAAAAAAAAAAAAAAAGCGCGTGTGTTTACTCGTGTACACAAATACTTTTTTCTTTTGCGCTGCTGAAACATAAAAATATCTCACTGAAGTGATCTAGTTTTGTTTGGAAAACAAGTAATTAATATTAAAAGGGGTTTTCCGCGACTTTGATATTGATGGCCTATCCTTAGAATACACCGTCAATATCAGATCAATGGGGATCCAGCTCCGGGTACCCCCACCAATCAGCAGCTTGCTTGCCAAACCCCATACCATACATGTTTGTAGTAACGATTCCTTGTACTGCAGTTTAGTCCCATTCACTTGAATGGGTTTAGCCGACGGTCTGTGTAGTACCACGCCCAGCCACTCTGGCATGTGAACAGGGGATGCCATCTTGACACAAACCTTTTAAAGGAAACCTGTCACATTGAGCATACAGTCTGATCTGCCAACTTGCTATATAGTGGCAGTTCTGGAGTATATTATAGTTTTGTGGGAAAAGGTTTGGTAGGGTTTCTGCTTATTTAGTTAAATTTCTGCTTATTCTGGTATTACGAGTCCAGTGGGCAGTTGTTGATTGGCAGCTATCTTGTGTACACCAATACAAGGGAAGCAGTCAGTGATTGGCTCCGCCCAGTGGACTCCTAAGCCCAGAGTCAATAGGGATTTAACTGAATAAATGACAAGTTATACTGAATCTTATTCCAGAAAACTATATATATCAATCGGTTCCTCACCTCCGGTCTGTAACCCGCTGATGGCAGATTAGACAGCATGTTCAGTGGGACAGGTTCTGTTTAGGAAGAAAATGTGATTTACTTTGATTTACTAAATATTATAGTTTGAGTCTGAAAGTTGTCTTTTTATTACAAAAACCCCCAAAACTTTAGAGTTCATTGTTTTGTAAATGTTTTCGAGGTGATGGACATCAGAGTTACAGTAGACCCCGATATCTGATGTAAGCCAGGGGAGAACAAGCTGTAAGATCTACCAGCCGTACACCTGTAGCCATCGACACGGTTTCTTGCCTTTTAATGCTTTTCAGTTATATCGCCAGCAGAGCTTCTCACGGATACAATAAAGTACAGTCGAACGCTTTTGATACTTCTATGCATATGGCCTTGTTCACACGGCCTCTGGAGTGGTCAGAACTATGTGGATTTTTCCGCCATGGATCTGACATTCACAACAGAACGCTGAGGCTGATCCTCGGGAGTTTTGCCATGGATGCAGATTTAGGCCCAGTCAATGGGACAAATCCACATGCGCCCGCTCAACGCGGTTTCCACAACAAGCATTGATATGTCAATTCTTTTTTTCACATCGCCGATTTCAAAGTCTTTGCAGTTTCAACAGCAGCAGTGATTTTCATAGCATTTCATAGAATCCTAAATTGGTGTGCGTCTCACCACTGATTTGGTTGGAGCATATGAAACCCAATCCCTACCAAAATTATTTTGTGTGAACGAGGGGCCAACTCTGTTATGGAAAAAATATCTATACAAATTTCTTCTTGATGTATGTATAGCAATCGGCATCAATCGCTTGCATTAGTCTGAGCTGCAGTACCATTCACAGCCCATAGAAAAGAGCGGCGCTATTTTTCAGATCCTATACATTTTATCTAAAGTCAACTTGCAGACTGTGGTGGCAAACGTAAGAGAAGGCTTACTTATCCCATCCTTCCTCTCTACCGTCTGATAGTGGCTGGTCCACCGCTGCCCTCTACTTCCTGCTGCAGTACCCTTGGCATCCCTACCAGAGGGCATGTGACCATTTGAATTAATCACTGGGCCAGGTGAGTTAGTGATTTGGCTGTAATGATCATCGACAACAGGGACATGTGACTGTTGCTGCCAATCACCCACTCCCTTCAGCCAGTGTATAACTGAAGGAGCACCAGTTGCAGGTGACAGTAGCTATTGCCAGAGCTGATCTGGGTCTGTTAAAGAGTTTGTACAAGAATAGGCTTTTGTCATCTATCCTCACCGATGAAACCCCGACTGATCCCGAAAAGGGTGGCTTCCATATCCCGTCGTCCTCACTACGTGTGCACTGCACTCCCCATATTGAGGAGGAGATTGAATGGAGCTGCGGTTGCGCATGCGCAGTGCTGCTCCATGCATTTTCAGTAGGACTGTCGGAGATAGCCAAGTACAAGTGCTCTGCATTGAAATGAATGGAGCAGTGGCCATGCATGCTTGACTGCCGCTCTACTCAGTCTGACGTCGCTGCTGGTACCCTAGGTGCAATTAGCCCGCTGTTATGAGAATAGGAGGATATAGGATCCCTGTTCCTGGTTTCAGTGGGGTTCTCAGTGTTGAGATCCCCAACGTTCAGACTTTCATCACTTATCCTATTAAGAGATGAAAAAAGTCTATTCTAGTTCACCCCCTTTAGATGGATTCTGTCATCAAATTCATGCTGCTCAAACAATCAGTATAAACCCGAGACGAGAAGCTTATTGCCCCTGTGAATGGCTTATTCTTCAATACTGCATTTCAGAATAAATGCATTTTAAAGTTTGACTCGTGGCTGATCTTCGAGTCAAGGGGGCGGGCCGTGCCAGCCTACTGTATGCAGACTGACAGCTTATCTCCCCGCTTGTAAATAGGGAGTGAGCTGTCCATCTTCAGGCAATGTGTTGGGAGAGGCTGGCGCGGCCCACCGCTGTGACTCGGAGCTCCGCTCCGAGTCAAACTTCAAAGGGCATTTATTCTGAAATGCCGAAGCGTTTCAGAATAAAGCACTCAAGGAGGCAATAGGCATCTCTGTCTTGGGTTCATGCTGCCCATGGTTATGAATCTGATGATGGGATTCCTTTAAACATAGCAGCTCTGCCATGGTCATGGTATCTGATGACCTTCGGGTACAGTAGAAGCAATGGTGCCACCACTTCCTTTATTTACTACCTAGTGCTCATTGAGTGCTAAATGATGTACAATGGAAACACAAAAGTTACAAGCGGTTGTAAAGCACTTCTGTATTCTTCTTGGGGTCCTCGGCTAACTGACCTGCTCTTGCTATATCGCAGCAGCTTTAGACCTGCGCTATACATATGTAATACTATGGGTTTACAGCCCAGGACCATGTATGGCACTTGATTGCAATTGGGGTAAATACTGATAAGTAGTAAGGGGAACTCAAGACCCTCCATTCCTCCACATTGGGGGTGAAGTGTGATCAAACATGTGCCCTAGTGCGCCATACTACTCAGAGAGATGCAGAAATAACTGAGCCCTCTCGGCTAGTTCCATCTCCACAAGACAAGTTGTCTTTTCAAGATCTTGTAGGTCAAAGTTGTTTTTATTGAAGTCTGGATCTTCTATTTTAAGATGTTTCTGATCCTTATTCTTTCCCAGTGACTTTTGATAACCTTTAAAGTCCTACCGCTAATATACTGTCCACCCAATCGATCTTCTAGTATGCGCTTTTTGTGTGTGACTTTTTTTTTTTTTTTTGCAGGGGAATTTGCCTAAATATTCCCATAACTCCTTGATGGTTCAAGCAATAAAGACGAATGTAACAGACTCGGACATACACCTGCTCTTCTTTGATGTGGAAGCACTAATTATACAGCTACTCACTGAAGAAGCCTCGAGGCCAAATACTGCACTTATCTCCCCGGAGAGTTTGCAGAAAGCATCTGGCAGCTCTGACAAAGGAGGCTCTTTTCTGGCTGGTAAACGAGCAGCCGTACTCTTCCAACAGGTCAAGGAAACCATCAAAGAGAACATTAAAGAACATCTTCTTGACGACGATGACGAAGACGAAGAAGCGATGAGACAAAAACGTGACGAGAGTGACCCGGAGTACCGCTCTAGCAAATCTAAACCATTAACCCTACTAGAGTACAACCTCACCATGGACACTGCCAAGCTCTTTATGTCCTGTCTTCATGCCTGGGGCTTGAATGCGGGACTAGATGAAGTGTGCCTCGACCGCCTTGGGATGCTTAAGCCACATTGTCCGGTTTCTTTTGGCCTACTCTCAAGAGGTGGCCACATGTCACTGATGCTTCCAGGGTTTAATCAGTGTGTTAATAAAGTGCCCAGCGAGAATGTAGGCGTAGACAGGAAGGTGTCAATTAGTGAAGGACTTGGAAAGGGCAATTATGGCGTGTCACGTGCTGTCACCACTCAACATCTCTTGTCACTTATATCTCTGGCAAACACTTTGATGAGCATGACCAATGCTACGTTCATTGGAGACCATATGAAGAAGGCTCCCCAAAGGTACATATTATCCTACTAACACAACTTCATGCGGCTTCTTCGGGTTCTTTTCTTTTGACTCTAAGGGGTTTACTTTTTGTTCTGTTTTTGGGCTATTCTGCAACTTTTTAATAGAGTTTAGTGTAGATTCAGTTTCCTGCATTTCCAAGTAGAGGAGTCGTTGCAGATTTCTACAGCGGAAGCATTCACACCAACATCTATGTCAAAAATCCTTACCAAATGGCGCTGATTTGAGGATTTTTCGGGTGTGGAAAATTAGCACCAGATCTGCTATGTGTAAAGCCAAATGATGTGGATCTGCACCAAAATCTGTATGGCAAAATCTGGATTTTTGTGCAGATCCACACTAAACGATGCCATGTGTGGCCGCTCCCTAAAGCTATGTTCACATGGCGGGTTCTGCCGGGAACTCTGCCTATAAAACCGAGATGTTTGCATGGATCCATATGCAGATTTAAACCTACCAATGGGCAAAATCCACGTGTGGAATTTCCATTGCATTTTCACGCAGATCAGCGAAGCAAAGTAGCACTACGCTTCCTTCTGCAGAGGCTTTTCAGAGGTTCTGCCTGCAAATCCACAGCAAATACTGCGGATTTCTGCCACAGTTTTACTGACTGATTTTGCATGTAAAATTCCACAGCGACATCCGTAGTGTGAACATACTCCTAATAGTATGCGCACCCGTCCGAATCCAATGCGGATTTGCATGGAATTTAATGCTGACCAGATTCTGCAGCAAAAATCAGTTGTGGGAACCTACCGTAAGCGCATGAAGAATGCGGTGCAAGGCAAAAAAGACACTTTTTTTCAGCACAATTTTCCCCATTTAGACAATCCACTGTTAGGCCGCATTCACATCAGCATTATGGCGCATCTGCCTGAACATGTGCCCATACTCTTGGACATGTAGTAGACACTGGGGATCAGCGGCCCACAGGGGTTTGATGAATTCCTTTATTTTCTTATTTCTTGATGGTTTTTAGGGGAGTTTTGGACAACCCATTTAAAGGGAACCTGTCACCAGGTTCACGCTGCCCAAATAACGGGCAGTATTAACTGGGGAAGGTATGTCCATTGCGGGCATGTATGTCTTATTCTGAAGTGCTGGTACATTTCAGGAAAAACATACTTTAAAGATTCATTCCATAAAGCTCTCTGAGTTGAGAAGCTGGCACGGTGCCGCCATCATCTCGCCCGTGTGGCGCTACCCTCATAACTCACAGCTTGGAATGAATCTTCAAAGTATGTTTATTCCGAAATGCCTGTCCCAGGTTCACGGAGCCCGTTGTTCAGGCAGCATGAACCTTGTGACAGGTTCCCTTTTAAAGAGACTCCCATGATCCTCTGCAATTGCTCCTTTCATAGATTATAGGCTACCATAGCCTAATGCTACGCCCACAGGCGGCATAAAGATTCAGCCTGGGATCTTGCACTATATTCATGGTGATTTCTTAGCAAAATCCACTTCCAGATTTTCTAAGGATTTACTATGCATTTCACGTATCCATTAAAAGGTGAAATCCACAGTGAAAATCTGCAATTTCTCCACAATTTAACTTTTCTCCACCACATGTGGACGAGGTTTTGGCGTGGATTGTGCTGTAAATTGCTGCAGATTCGCAATGCGGAATCCACACCACAAATGTGCAGCATCTGAACCTGTCCACAGACCGGAGACAGGAGCTTGTGGATGATATTGAACCAATCACATGCAGTGTTGTGCAGCGCTCTGTGCCATCATCTTCTGGGCAAATCGGCTAGCAGGATGTTAAGGAAACCGAAACCTAATGCACTTAATAAGTTATGTACTTTGTGTTTTTTTAAGGCCACCCAGGTCCGGCTCTCCAGACTCCGTGAAGGGAAAGGCTTCCCCGCAGAGCTCCAGCAGCAACCTCATACAAGGCCAGATAAAGCAAGGTAACCGCACTGCTTAAAGGGCCAGCAGCGGCTGAGCAGTATTGGCTATAGGCAATAAAGCATTCTCACGGGGGAATGTTATTGATAGCTCTTAATATAGTGTACAGCCTGCCTGCACCTTCGCTGATATATTAAACTCATAACACCAGACAAGCAGGGATATACATATATATATTATAAAATTATATTATAAATTCTTTATGTATAACGTGGGTAGACGAGCGAAGGGGAGAGCCTCCCCCACACCACCATTTAAACCAACACTGTACCTTTAAGCAGAATACAATGTATCATTATGAGAGCCAAGAAGTAAGAACACTACAGGACAGGCAAGAGCATTACAGTCAGTGGGCAAGGGAATGATCCACCCCAGGGTTGTCAGGATATAATAATGGACAAGAGCGAACATGAAAGAAGAACAGAAAAGGCAGGAGGGAAAGAGAGAGAAGAATAGAGAGAGAATTAAAGGAAAAAAAGGTATATAAAGACTAAGAGGGGAGGACGGATAAGGGATAGGGGAGAGAATGGGAAATGAATAGAATAGAGAAGGGATTAAACAGAAGTGTGGATGAACAATCGTCAGCCATCTGCAATTGGGAAACCAATCAGGCTGCTTCTTGAAGGAAATCCCTATATTCTGTGGCTTGCTGGAATTCTAACCAAATCTTATAGAACGTGGCATATGTATCATGCAGGGAAAAAGTCAGATCCTTCATATGCATAACTTCACAAAGTGACACACTAGACTGTTTCGGTATACATGTCCTAGCTGTCATCACCAGGAAATGAAGAATAGAGGACTTATAGTTAGGGGGCCGGGTCTCATGATGATGGAGTAGGAAAAGAACCACACCCAGGTCAGACATCAGCCCAGTAATGGTTTGGGTTATCTCTTGGACTCAAGCCCAAAATGAATCAAGAACCAGAAGATGTGTAGAAATGTACCCTCCTTCCTGCATCTCCAATAGATATTACTAACCGCTAGGAAGAGTGAACCCTATACCCGCGTAAAAGTAACTTTATAGTTCGCTTCCTGGAACCGCAAACTAAAGAGGACTTGTGAGTAAATGGGAAAATGCTAGATATTTGGTCAGAGGATCTTAAAAGTCCAAGGTTGGCTTCCCATTGTAATAGGAATTGGGGAGTCGGTTGATCCAGGGAAGAAAGCAAGTTCTTGCAGGAATAACATAAGGTTTGCCACAGTGGTTCTGATCCCATGCATAGTTGTTCAATGGGGGTTCTCTCTCTAAGAAAGGGAATGTAGAAAATATGTAAGCTGGAGGACTTTCCAGCTATCTAAAGGTAATAGGTCAGTGATTCCAGCTAATTGTCGTTTTGGTAAGGGGTCTGACTGGGTCTCTTCAGGAACAGATTCTGAACCCGCCTGCAGTAATCCACACTCGAAATGTGGGGTCAACCAAACTCGGAGAAAATTCAGGGTTGCCCAAAATCAGAGAGTGAGTACGAATCACAAAAGAACTGACTATTCAAGATTGATCACAACTAAGTGTGGGCCGAATGAAAGGATGATTCTTTTTGTACACAAAGTATGTGGCCTCAACCATGGAAGGGCGAGAGGGGAATTTCTGAAAAACTTTGTTCTATGTGCACCCACGGTTTCTGCGGAGAATGACCACACTAATCGATGACGTAGACTAAGTGGGAAGCAAATCTTTGAGTAGTCCTCTTGAATTGATTTTAATAGTGGGAGAATGTTTAAGGAATAGATACTGACGCAGTGATTAAAAGAGGGACTTGCTTTTAATCATTATAATGAGCTGATAGCCCATCCCTTACCTATGTCGTCGGCCTGCCATACCACGTGATGCCTTGTTGGATCGCAACTGGAAGTGGTTGGTCCAACACCACAAATCACAGTAAGAAGTATATATCCTCGGATAGCCCCTTTAATTTTAAAATTAGAAAGGAAGGAGAATTTCCAGAACTTTTGCAACAAGTTCGGAAGGTCAATGCAGGGATTAGTAAGAACAAAAGGTCATTGCGTACGCTGCGATTCTATAGTCACTGCCAGACACACAAATTCCAAATTTGCCCATACTTATTTAAGGACGTGTTCCAAGGTAAGAAGAAATAGAAGGGGGGGAAGAGGGCAGCACTGCCGAGTGCCCTTACAAATTGTTATATCATCTGACAGAACACCATTCAGCCGAACTTTTGCAGAGGACCCGGCATAGAGAGCAATCATACATTTAAGCATATTGGGTTTCAGACCGATGCTACGAAGAGTTTCTCCATAAAAATCCACTTAACATGGTCGAAAGCTTTTGCGGCATCTGTCGAAAGCAGCATGAGGGGCACGTTATTAAGTTAGATCTATGAATCAAGTTAATTGCTTTGGTGGTGGTGACATGGGCCTCACGACCTGCCATGGAACCTGCTTGGTCCGGGTCAGTGATACTCCATGAAGTGGGGCCAGCCTAGCAAAAAGAATCTTGGCACGCAGTTTAATATCAACGTTGAGTAATGAGATTGGTCTATAACTGGCACATTGTGAGGGGACTTTCCTGGGTTGGGCATAACAGAGATGTGTGCTCCGAGGGAATCCATCAGAAAATGGGATCCACTGGCTAAAGAACTGAAGGGCGACAAAATGTAAGGACTCAGAACGTCAACACATGTCTTCTAACAAGGGAGGGATAAGCCTTCGGGGCTAGGAGCTTTGCCTGACTTGAGTTTTTTTAAGGCATCCTAAAGTTCGTTGTCTAAAACAGGAGTATCAAGGGCTTCCGCCACATTACATAAAGAGAATAGAACCCTCGAATATATTGTTGCACATACAAATGAAAATTGGGGTGTAGGGTCTCCAGTTTGATATTGTCTACAGAGTAAAGGCCCAAAGAGTAGTCTTTAAATGCCACCGCAATATCTAGAGGGAAATGGTTACTGACCTGGGGTGAGGTGGGGATTACTGGTCTCCATAGGTGCCAGCCTGTTGTCAACATATATTTTTAACAATATTTAAAACACAAATATAGTATAGGGAACATGTAACCTTTCCTGACAGGCGTGTGTTTGAAAATCTTGGATTCTCCATGAAATATCATTTTTGTAACACCTTTTCTTAGAAATCTGCATTATATTGCTGCTCTGTTGCTTTTCCTGGAAATGTTTGGGGAAATTGACAACTGTGTGCTACCATTCCCTATTTCAATAGGGTGTATCCCTATACAAAGTCAGCACAGAACAGACCTATTAGTTCTTACAACTGTTTGCTACAATGGCATAAGGGAATCTGTCAGCTTGAACTTGTACTGTTCTTATTGTGTTTCTCTACTTCGACAACCCCTACTTGTTAGAAGTGTCCCTTAACAATAAACTCCTCACAAAATATCCTGCTGCTGGGACCACCACTGATCTGCTGTAATCTGTGGGGAGTCCTGCAAGTAAGTGTTCAGTTTCCCTGCAGCACCCCCTCAGGAGAAATGAAGCATTACACAGTGTCCATTTATATCATGGTTTTGTGTAATACAGGTGAGAACAGTCTTCCGAAGCTGGGAACACTCTTTGTTTGCATCTATTTTTCACTATGGCCCAGTGATGAGGATCCTGAAACAGAGGACTTCTCTCTATTAACTCAGAATCCACTATTGAGGTGTATGAAAATGCGTCTTCTAAACTGGATGAGCGCCATAAATGTTCTGTATAGTACAAACGATCCACTTTATAATATGTACAATATACTCTTGGACGGTCTCGAGCCACTGATCTGTTTACTCCACCTCTGCAGTACCAATTACTACCTTGCATATAGCATCCTTGTTCTAACTAATGACTTAAAGTGACCCTCTGTTTTGGGGGAAAAAAATTAAGTCCCGGGACTGGAGGACACAAGTGGTATTTTACCTGCACTTGATCTTCTCCTTTTCTCAGTTGCACTGATTCTTGACCCATTTTCAGGCGGTCAAGATGGTCGCCACCATTTTCGAAGTAGACTATGCACTGCTCTGTGATTGGCCAGTGCTAATCACATGAGCAGTGCTGGCTAATCACAGAGCAGGTATAGTGCACTAAAAGTCCAAATGCACTATATGCTATTAGGTAGTCTAAAGATGGTGACTGACATCTTGGCCATTCGAGGATGGGACCAGAAGCCGCACAATGGAGGGACAAAGGAGAAACTCAAGTACAAGTAATATACCCTCTCCACCCTCCGGCCCTGGATCGCTTTAACTGCCTCCATTGTAAAGTTTGCCCACCCTCGCTCCACAATGGTCCAGGACTGTTGTAAAGGGCCATCACTGTGAAGCGGGGAGACGACTGCATGGATTAATATACTTGTCCACTCACGCATGTAGATTTGTTTTACACAGACATTTTTAAGGATGTGACATTTAACTGTGTCATCAGCGTTTTACAAAGGATGTTCTACATGGAAATAATGAATGATTGATCAGGACTGTAGCTGGACTCCTGCCGTCTCAGCAGTGAGCGTTACGTACTGAGAAACTGGAGTGGCGTTCATAAGCAAGGTACACGGTGACCTACTGATGCACTAGATTGGCCTGCGTAATTAGTCATTACTGGGACTGAGTCATATCCCCTAACTAAGCACACATTGCCATAAAGTGCACTAGACTATGCGGCTGATGCAAACAGACATGCGTCCCTTTACCGGACTGTAGATGTCCTAATAATGATGAATAACACTGAATGGACCCTTTATTAGAGCCCCCAGCCCGTTTGTGATTGGAGCTTCCCTGTGTGGAAATGATCCCCATGACCCCGGGGTGCAGCATAAAATCACATGTTTTCTGTGGGTCAATCTCGGTGGGAATCCACATAAGGGCGGCTTTATTTGGGACAACTGTGGTCCGAATAGTCCTTCTAGATAGTCGCTAAAGCGTACAAACAACTGTTTGTTCTTTGACACACAGTGATTGTTATTCACTTGTTCAATTTTGGAGAGGGCTGAATGAATTGTTGGGAGCGTGTACACGAGCCGAAATATCAATAGTTGACTAGTTGGGGGGTGTAATGTTCTTTGGGGAGTGTGGATTTGAAATTTCAGTCTCTTAACAATGCATGCTCATTGGTTGCCGTTATAGAATTATAGAGTGGTGGAGTTGGAAGGGACCTCCAGGGTCATCAGGTCCGTCCCCCTGCTCAGTGCAGGATTCACTAAATCACCCCAGAGTCCACCGAATACACATAAATATACGTGCGGACAGTCTTGGAGTGAATACTCACTTCTGCGGTCTCTCGCAGGACCAAAACCAGCTAGAGACCGTAGCAGCAAGTGTTCACTCAAAGACCAGCAGGGACTGTTGAGAAAAGGATCACTCGCTTGTGGTTGTGTGTTTGGAGACCCAATGAGCATTAAACGGGAGGATAGAATTAAAAAAAAAAAGCAGGAGCCAATCAGCCCTCAGTGGGGGGCACACGCCAATTAAATGCACACCTCCCTGTAAAGTTGTTGGTTCATCGTTGAATGCCACACGATCATTAATAAACCAGCGACTACTTTTAGGTGAGCTGAAAGGAAGTGACTAGTAAATGAATTCTCGCTCTTCACCCGGTTGGTGGTCGTGTTTACACAGAACAATTGTCGCTTCCATTCACTGTATCGAGCGACTATTTGGACGATCGTTGTCCCTTGGAAAGCCAACCTTAGAGTGGGAAAATCCTGCATTCTGAGCGATTTCTTCCGTTGAGGCCTGGTTATTGGTGCTAGGCCGCGGCCAGGATTTCACTGCCAACTTTGTGGGCTTTTCCTGTGCTGCTGTGTGGAGAGTATACTGGAATTGAGAAAATGCATCCAGCGAAAGGGGGTCCTATGGCTCGTTGCTGCGAGGGGTCAGCGGAGGATGATAGGAATTGTTCTGACCAGCAGGCAGTGCACAGTTGAGCAAACTGGTGCTCCAACTAACATGTCCATATATACAACTCATCATTCCTTCGCACGGATGGGCTATACCAGCAGACGACCAGTTCCCGGCACCATCGTGTCTAAGAGACAGAGAGTTAAGACTCCAGTGGGCAAAAGAGCACAAAAACTATATCACTGAGCAGTGGAAAAACATCTGGTCAGATGATGCCAGATTTCTGTTGGACCGTGCTGATGGGAGGTCAGAATTTGGCACAAGCAGCATGAATCAATGACCCCTTCCTGTCAGCTGGTCAGAAGACGTCAGCACCTCCATCTAATCTGCGGCAACTACAAGAAGCCTCCTGTCCGATTTTCCTGAAGAACGATTTAATCACCAGTGGAATCTACAGCACAATGAATTGCTGCGGTTGGGAAGGCCAAAGGAGGTCCAACGTGCTACTAGATTGGGGTCTCTAATAAAGTGGCCAATCAGTGTTCAAAGCTGCAGAATAATATAATCTACTCCGGATGGTTTAATTCTGGCTATGTATAGTGGGGTACATTCTTGTTGATTTCCCCCCCCCCCCCCCCTCCCCCTAAAAGTGAATAATTGAAGTGGAACCTAACAAAAGAAATAGTTTAGCTCCATTAGACATGCCAGCATCTTCCCGGTGCCCTATTTATGGCATCGCATTCCCCCTCCTGCCTGTTAGTGAATCAGGCCATCCACGGGGCACAATGTGTTCCTGCTAATGAGAGCGCCCAGGATGCTATTTAAATAGTTAGCAGAGATAATGGCCGCAGCTTTTCACCCCTCCTTCCCCCACAGTTCATGTTGCAGTAATTCGGCTTGAAAGGCATACATATTCAAAATGCACATTCCTATTATGTCAAGAACCTGAATGCAAATGTCAGCCGTCCTCGGCATTAAGCCCTTGTTTGTTCTGCTAAAGCCCAGATGAGGGGAGCGCGGCCACCTCTCCCCCCTCACACGTGCCTCGCTGACATTATGATACATTTGCATTGAATTATGAAACAGATCGTCTTCATGCAGATACCCCGGGGCGACAAAAGAAGTTAACTGCATGAAAAGCAAACACGCCGCCCTACAAAACATTATTTAACTTGCGCAGGAAAGCGGTGGCGTCGTCAATTCTGCAAGAGCTGGTTGTGCGTGACATATGGTAATTTCTCTATAGGAAGGAAGTGTGAAGCAGTGACCTCTAAATCTTACCATTGACCTCCAGTTACACAATGTGTGATTCTTAAGGGCCTCTTCCCCATTCATATGGTAATGGCCGCCCGCCCCGCAACCGCTTACACCATAATTCTCTTTATTAGCACCGAACAGTCGGCACATGGAAGAAATACCAGTAGTGAGAAGGGATTCTATAAAGAGGCGCCATTATTTATTTATAAAGCAACAGGGGACCGTGTGCTAATTTGTGCTAAAATTTTTTTAAAAAAGGAGCCATCCAGTGACCGTATTGTACATACTGAAGACGGTTTTGCACCCCTCCCTCCCCCGTGCTTGCATGCGCCCACCATTACTGCACGTTAGTCACACTGAACGCTTGCTGGTTTTTAAAGAAAATGTCAGATTGAACAAAAAAGAACCCGGGTAAGTCGTACAAAACCAGGTTTTTGGGATATAAAATATCAGGATTTGGCCCAGAATTGCACAAGTCTTGAAAGATAAGGTTCAGTGCTGTAAATAGTCTTTGCCTAAACTTCATGTATTTGTCAATAAAACTAGCCTAAAAACTTATGAAATGCTTGTAATTGTACTTTGACATACATAGGAACATCTACTAAAAGATCTAAAGACACTGAATTTAGAATTTTCAATTTAGCAAAACTAAAATTTTTATCAATTTCAAAGCATTTGGCCACGAGTTTAAGCAGATGACGAGGGCTGTGTCCCCTATCGGCACCCCGCAGGGTACCAGTGGGTTCCCACGGCAGCCAGAAGCTTGACAAAGACCTCCATGTCTGCCATGTAACTCAGCCTGTTAGACCGCGCCTTCAGCAGAGTCTAGTAGGCTGTTGCCACAGGCTTAGTACAATGCACTACATGAGTATTGCAGTGTACTATCCTAAGAATCGAACAATCGCATATTCAAGTTTTGTCGGGAAACTAAAAAATAGCATTGAAAAAACAAACCTTTAACAAAGCTTAAATTAAAGAATAAAAGTCCAGTTAAAAATAACACATTTTTAAATGAATAAAATACCAAAAACATTTTTTTTAAAAGCAACACATAATTGGTATTACCGGGCTCGTAACAGCCATGACATGAAACTATTGCACTTATCATGGATGGTGAACACTAGAAGAATAATTTTAAAAATAACTCCAGAATTGCTATTTTTCTTTTGTTAGCTTCCCAGAAAAACTCAATAAAAAGCAATCCAAAAGTCACATGTGCCTCAAACGGGCACCAATAAAAACTTCAACTCTTCTTGCAAAATACAAGACACTGCTCCGTTACTGGCAAAATGAAAAATGTTCTGAGTCTTAGGATGAGGCCATAAAGAGTCAACTGGTTTTCATTAAAAACTTGTTTTTATTGTGCAAAAGTAGTAAACAATAAAAAAACAAATCTATATAAACTCAGTATCGCAGTAATCGTTCTGATCGAGGTAAGAAAGTGATTGTGTTATTTTTACGGAATGGTAAAAATGGGCATATAGGGGTATTTTCATCCGAGAAAGTGCAACATAGATAAAAAGAGAGCAAGGGCTCATGTGTAGAACCGCCGGAGAATTATCAATTAATGCAGTAATATCCACTCAGCTGTCCGGGCTGTGTAGACGAGCAGCACATACAACTGCTTATTAAGTAGTGCTGCTGACTCCTTCACAAAGCAGACGCTTCTTGATTAAGCGGGCCGCTCGGTATTTGCACCAGTGGAGGCGATCCCAGAGCTCTAAGTCACCTCCCTGACTTACCCGAGGAAGAGGTTTGTCGAAGTCTTGAAACGTGTTGCAAAGTCTCAGCTTGCTATATACTGATCTAATGTGATGAGTGCGCTGATTTATAGCTCTGGGGTCATTTTCATCTTTGACCTCTGGCACCCACAATGGTTCTAGGCATTTCTGGGACTAAGATATTGAGGGTAGGTCATCAATATCAGATAGGTGGGGTTCTGCTACTTGTGATCCCTACTGATCAGCTGTGTGAAGTGAGTGGCCATAGCACTCTATACCGAGCACAGTACCGTACATTGTAAGAAAAACTCAATCGCATTCACTTGGAAAGGATTGAGCTCCTTCTAGGCCATTTGATCGATCAACATGACCTCATTGGCCTGAGAAAAGGCTGCAGTTAAAAATCTTGTTATTTATATAGCGCCAACTTATTCCTCAACGCTTTCAAGTAACTTATTTATTAGCCATTTTACCGACCTCGGAAGGATGGAAGGCCGAGTCAACCTTGAGCCAGCTAACTGAACCATGTGGGGATTAAATGATTGTTTGGTCAAAGGTTTATGGGGACCTTTTAGACTTCTAGAGGGAATGTTGTGGTACTGAGTTGTTTTAAGGGATTAGTCCCATCAGAACATAAAATGTTATTTAAAGGGGTTGCACTAAGACCACCACCAATCCCAAGAATGGGGTTCCCATGTCCCCCTCTCTTTCATTGTGGGCTCACTGCAACCCCCCACAGTGAGGGGGAGGTTGAATGAAGTGGCGGTCACAAACGTTACGGTACTGCTCCATTCATCTTCAGTGGGACTGCCAGAGATAACTGAGCACTTGTTTTGGGCTATTTCCGTCAGCCGCATTGAAATGAATAGATCGGCACTGCGCATGCTCTACTGCCACTCAATTCAGTATGCCTGTCACTGCAGTGAGCCCACGTTGACTATGGACAGGGGGACACGGGACCCCCATTCTTGTGATAGTGAGGGGTTTTAGCAGTGAGACCCCCACCAATCAGGCTTTTTTCACCTATCCCGTGGATAAGTGATTAAAGTCAATCTTGGTCCAACCCCCTTAGCAGTTCTCCCATCTGTCCATCGTCTCTGAGGCTGGGACTGTACTCCACACTTCTCTGTCCATTGATTTCCATTCCCTGAAGAAAGGAAGGGTGTGTCTCCAATATGGCCGCCCCTAAAAAACTGATAAAAAAGGAAAAAGTACATAATTACGCATTTAATTGATGAAATTAAAGGAACTCCATGAGACTCTCCCGTTGGCCCCAGGGCTGTCCAGGATGTGTTGCATTGTGTCGGTGTCTCCTCGCTCGCGCCCTCGCTGTCTGTCAGTAGCGCACTGCTCAGATCTGCTTGTCTTCTCTTCTTTCTTTCTAGAAAGCTGTTTTTCTGTGTTCTGCTTTGTATACTGATCTGTTCTGACGGGAAGCGCCACTGTAGCTCATTTTCTCCTGTCTCTCTCTTCTCTTGTTTCCTCTGAAAGCTGTTGCGCCTGATGCTTCCGCTCGCACTGACTCCGATCCCTCTGGGTCTGATCGCACTTTGCATTCCTGTTTCTCAGTCAATGAAGGTATTTTGCTTCTCTTTCTGCTTTCTTTTGGTTTAACTGCTTGTCTTTTGTTTTCTTCTTTTTCTTTTATGTGTGTTTACGTCTTGGCTTGTAGTGTGTATTGTTTCCAGCTAGTTGTGTTATTTGCTGTTTTTAAAGGGACAGTAAACCTGAAGTCTTGTCTCCATCCGTTCTGCTGTGCTGTTGTATATGATCTTCTGTTCCCCCTCATTTCAGGTTGGCGAATAGTTTGTGGCTCAATGTGAATAGCGACTAAGGGGCACATTACACAGGTTTTTTACAACCGTTTCTAGTGTAGAATTCTGAAAACTTTGTGCAAGTGGGTATCTGCGTAAAAAACTGCTACTTTTCTTTCATTCTGCGCCAACCCTGACATTTTTTTCTGAAAAGTGGCCAGCACTTTCGGGAGCGGGCCGCCCCAGACCTACAGATTTATATATATTTATACCGTAAATGTAGCCAAGGTTGGTATTGGCATACATTTCTGAGAAGCTGGCCTTTAGTATATTCTCCGCTCCTAGAAGTCTATAGACTTCCCGACCCCTTGATCGCTCTTCTAAGGTATGTTCACACACGGCGGAATTCGTTGTGGAATTTCCTGCATTAGTTCGGTCTCTGAAAACAGCCTCAAAATCTTCAGTTTTCTGCCGCGTTTTAACGCAGATCGGCACGCAGATTTATCCCCGTCGATCTTACAGATTTCCAACATGTCACTTCTTGACGCTGGAACGCAATTTTGCACCTTGCAATTCTGGAAGCTGATTTTGCCCATTGAGAGGGCTAAATCCGGGCACATATCTGCACCGAAAATTGCAGCAGAAAAATGCGGAATTTCCACGGTTTTTAGGGGTGGAATTCACCTGGAAAATCACATGGCGAATTTCACTGTGTGAGCGTAGAGGTGGAGTAGCGGCAATCTGAACGTGTTTTTGACAAATCCCATTGACACGTTGCTGAACTAAATCCACGCCATTCTGTGACCTGCGGTGCGGATTGTACGTTCGCAGCATGTGAATGCAGGTTATGGATTTTGATTGCGGATTTCACTTTTTCAAATCAAGGAAGGAAATCATTGTCAAAATTCTATTACATAGGGAATTTGATGTAGATTGCGCCAAAATCTGCAGTGTCCGTTCCGTAGTGGAAACTATGCTACGTGTGCAGGTAGCTTAATGGGGATGGGATATTTGCCATTTTGAAATTGGACTTATGTGTAGAGAATTTCATAAAAGTCGCGTTCACACGTAGTGGATAATCTGCCCCAAAATCCACAGCAAATGCTGCAGGACCCTTGGTGCAGATTTTGCCATGGGATTTATTGTGGCTCTACGGCAGACTTCACACCTTTAGATTGAAAGGGTGAAATCCACTGTTGATCTGCGGCAAAGCCTGCAACAAAATCCGCACCAAAGTATGTGAACACACCCAAAAGGGGTTTTCCCATTAAAGACCTTCCACATCCACAGGATAAAGGTCTGATCTCTGGGGATCTGACTGCTGGGGACCACCAGCGCTCCACGTCCCATATGAATAGAATAATAGTGTGCATGTGTGACCACCACTCCATTCACTTCTATGGGAGGGAGGGAGATAACCGAGTGCGCCAATCTCTCTTCCTCCCAAAGAAGTGAATAGAGCAGTGGCCACGCTTGTACACCTCCACTCCATCCATTCACATGGGCATTCAGGTGCATCATTCTCAGGATTCCTGGGGATTCCGGTGGTCAGACCCTCATCGATTGGAAATTCTTATCCCTCTCTTGTGGATAGGTGCTAAATGACTTTTAATCGGAGAACCCCTTTTAAAAGTGTTTTCCAAGACCTACAGAAATATAAGGAAAGACATGGGTCATTGTAATAAGAGCAGCTTAACTCACCTGTTCGTTCTGCCACTGTCCCAGCACCACCGCTGTTGTTCTTCTGCGCTCCGCAGCCCTGTAGTTGTAATGCATGGACTACTCACATTAGGACTGCAGCCCGTCACTGGCCTCAATGGTCATATGGGTAGTTGGTAATGGCATTGCTACAGTTCTGGAAAACAAAGACCGTGGGGGAGCGGAGGCGCTGGTAACGGTGGTAGAACAAACAGGTGAGTTATGCTGCTTTTACTATCTTGCAACAATCTGTGGCATTCATTAACCACTTACTGCCGTGGGGCATATATGTATGCCGTGGTGGAGTAGCAGTTTTCACAAATGGACGTACAGTTATGCCCCATGGATGGTGTGGGCTCAGAAGCTGAACCGCCGCCATCCACAGTGGGAGGCAGCAGTGACTAACAGCCAGCCTCCCGCTGTTAACCCCTCATATGTTGCGATTAGTGTTGATCGTAGCATGTAAAAGGCTCACTGAATTAGGGTTGTCTCTCAACAGGATGCCAGTCAGTGACGTCTGGGTCAGTACAGAAAAACTGCAGTGCATTATCAGAGCGATCATAGCATTGCAGGTTGAAGTCCCCTATAGGGACATAAAAATGGGGAAAAAGAAGTAAATAAAAGGAATGGAAAGACACATAAAAAAACATAGTAAAACTCTTTTCTTGTTTATTTTGTGCCATCTTGTTTATATAAAAAAAAATGTTGTATACATAATGACCTACACAATAAGTTGAGCATGCTTTTTATCCTGCATGGCAGAAGCTATTTTTTTTAAAATAACCAGAGCCAAAATGCAATCACTTTTTTTTTTCTTCTTCACCTCCACAAAAAGCGCTATACAAATGTCAAAATGGCCATATGTGTTTCCTAATGTTACCAATAAAAGCTACAGCTCGCCACACAACAAACAAGCCGCACAGAGCTCCGGTGGCAAGATAAAAAAGTTATGGGTCCAAAATAGGCAACGTTACCAAGGCTGCTTTCACAAGGCCGAGAAAATTGCGCTGTGAGACCCACAAACCTCGCCTGAAGATGAACCTCATTTTTGAATGGGTCATACACACGAGCTGCATGTCCTATCTTTGGGCGTTCCCTCGCATTGCATCGCCATTATTTTCAATGGGGCCAGCAAATTGTGATGTGAGGTTTCCCTTTACCCTAAAGTGATACGAAACGTTTTTAACACAAAATCGCCTCGCATCTGCGGCGACAAGTTTTATAGTCCAATATCACACTCGCCCGTGTGAAAACCTAAGGGGTTACATTCGTGAGGTTCTCATGAAACCAATTTGATGGAAATTCTTGGTAACTGTATAAAATCACTTGGAATGTTGAAGTTGTTCTGCAGCGCTGCGCCTGTGCATGCATTGAGGGTGGCGCTAACACTAGTGCTGCAGCCTCTGCATTGTGCTGGTTGGTATAGGTCAAATCGGGGCATGTTCTATCTGGCTGCGTGATCCCGCATCACAGCCCCGTTGTTGTCAATAGGGCCGGCGGCAGCAGCACCGCCCCACTGAAAGCAATGGGAGGATCCCTGCATCCCTGAACCTTTTTTGCCATGAAAACACCTTGCATCCCTGTGGATTTCACATGGTGGGGAGCGAAGTATTGGGGATCGCTCATGTGAAGAGATGAGGAGAACATAGTGTGTAAATCACACACATTACATCCGCCATAACCCCTTCTATCCATTTGGATAGTAGAAGTGATTGTGTAGTGTAAGATTCATTTTTAAAATAATTTGTCTAGACTTTTGTTGTGGTTTTTCATATGGATCCGCAGTTAATTTCACCCTTTCAAACTAAGGCCTCATGTCCACGGGGAAAATCAGGCCCGTCGCGGATTCTTCATGTAGAATCCGTAGCGGGTCCCTCCTACCCCGCGGACATGAGGCATTAAAATAAGAATAAACTCACCTGCTCCGGACGATGCGGATCTTCCCTTCTTCGCGGCCGTTTTTTTTTCTTCTTCGGCCCGGCGGATGTGCTCGGCACACCGGCTGCGTGCCGCACGCATGCGCCGGGCACATCCACCGGGCCGGAGAAAGAAGATCCGGCCGCGAAGAAGGGAAGAACCGCACCGTCGGAGCAGGTGAGTTTAATTCTGGTGCGGGTCTCCTGCGGATCTGGACGGCTTCCATAGGCTTCAATAGAAGCCTGCGGGAGACCCGCACACAAATGGAGCATGTCCGGATTTTTTCCTGCACACGGGACCCGTGCCTGCAGGGAAAAATGACATCCACAGGTATTTAACTACCGGCGGGTGTCTAATGCATCCCTATGGGGCGCGGATCCGCGTGCAGGAAAAACGCTCTGAATTTTAATTCTTAATTTCTCTGTGGACATGAGGCCTAAGGGTGAAGTCTGTTCGGATTCATGTTAAAATCTGCGTGAAGATCCACACCTGCGGTGTAATGCGGAATTTGGCGTACGTTTTCTGCAGCGGAAAATCTACCCCAGTTCTGCTGCACATGAATGTATCCTCACAGCCGTTTATTAGAGAAACTACTTATTAATTTAGTTATCAATACTAGATATATAAAAACTACATCTAAATGAAAACGTAAAACAATATACCTCCAGTTTTGAAAATGAATGTTAAATTAGTAAGTCTCCTAAACACAGGGTTTTTCATGTGCTTTCAAATGAAAGTGAACAAGTGGAAATCTATATCTGACTAAAGCAGATTTAGTACAGTTTGTATGTCCAGATCTGACAGACTGCAGTTGAAAAAAACAACCAAATTTTTTTAAAAATTTCTTCCGTTTTGGCAAATCCTATCCGTCTACTTTTAGCACCTGAGGTACAACATGGGACATAAAACACACGTATCGGAGCTCCTTCACACGGGCGATCACGATTTTGGCTTGAGAAAATGATATGATAAAAAGGAGGCTCCGTATGGAAATAGGGGGGATTCATAAAGAAAGGCGAAACGCAGAAAGATGGGACATGCCGTGTTTTCTTTTCTACTCCAGATCACATGAGTGAAAACATCGGTTTTTAGTTATGCGGATGTTTTCTTCTCCATTCACATCTAAAGCAATAGCCTAAATGTCTCTGGTGGCTACCGGCCTGTACCAGTCATGGAACGGCTCAGATCTACACTGAAATAGAAGATGAATTTTTGAAAACCTGCGGTCCAGCAGTCCTGGAGAACTGTATGTAGTAAATCCGTCTTGTGATGCAGTCACTTCCAGGATTCATTCTAAATGTATCTGTACAATCAGAAGTTTCCCCAAATCTCCTGCATGTGCAGCCGCAGATAAACTAATGACCTTTTACTATCGGCCTCTTTATCCTGGGGTGAGATCTCTTTCAAGTATAATCTCGGTAGAAGCCCGATGCCACACTCCAGCTGGAGATAAACGCCGAACAATGGGCGGCAGGGGATCTGCTGCTTTATTCTCATGTGACGGAGGCACATGCTGCCAACGTTACCCTGCAACATTTCTGGCCGCACGTTTGGAAGGGCAAAAACACTTTGGTGGTTGTATCTAAGCGGCTACAAAGAGCAACCTCATGTAGAAGACTCAACTTGTCCATGCATTTTTTTTAAGGGCTCTTTAACACTGGACGACCTGGCAGTCATAGGTCATCTAAGTATTAATCATTCCTGTGCCTTTACACAGGAATGAGCATTGCTCAGTGAATGGAGGTGGAGTCGACCAGGTATCGTCCCGGGCCACCCACCTCCATTCCCAATACACAGGCAGCCATTGATATATGAACGATGGCCTGTTCACACGGGCCGATCCATCGTTGAGTTTTTTTGTATGCCACAGCTGAAAGACTAACGATAAGCAAAAAAATGCTGCTCAGTCGGGGGATGCCTTTACACTGAAAAATAATCGTTCAGATTCCCGCGTCATGAAGATTTGCTCACCACTTTGTGTGGCGATAATGGCTAATCATGTGGGGTCTCAGCAGAAGCCCCCTCCAATCAGCACAATCCAAACCATTGCAGTATGAACACAACTAAAGTGGTGGCCTTGGGAAGAACTTATTGTCGGTGCTTCTGCCCAATGCCAAACAGCTGCATCCTTGAATGTCTCTAGAGCAGGAGCAGCTACCTGCCTAGAAGAGGGCACCATGCCTAAAACATATGGGAATAAGACCCCCAATTTTCATGTTTTGTATCTTTAGTACAGCCATATGTATATACAGCCTACCCTTTTACTCTAAACAGTACATTGTCATTGAATTCTTGGGAGCATTGACACTGGCCGAAATCTCGTTCATCGACTAGTTCGTTGGCATGAGCTTCTTCAGCAAGCCTATATTGGAAATTTCAACCCCTCCCCTACCCAGACTCATCGAGTGATCTTAAAATGAACACTTGCTTCTGATCTCTCACTGGACCAAAACCGGACAGACTGTAGCATTACATTTTCGTTTGAAGACCAGGGAAGACTGTGGAGTCAAGGATCACTTTCGCATATCTGTATGTTTTCTGGAACCAATGAAGGTTAAGTGGGGGAGTAAAATGTTCAAAAAGAAAAAAAAACTGTGAGTTAGTTGGCATCAAGTTGGAGGCACACGCGAACAAGTGTGCACCTACTCGCAAAGTTGTTGGCTAGTCTTTGAAAAACAGTGGTTACCAGTTTACACCAGACTATATTTAACCATTGACTATTTTTAAGTGAGCTAAACCAAGGGGACTAGTGAATGAACTATTGCTCATCACCAGGTTGTTGGCATGGAACAACTGTGGCTTACATTCGCTCTATTGAGTGACTATTCACGTGATAGTTGCCCTGTATAAAGTCATTCTATGTCAATGCATGATGGGATACCAAATATTAATGACTACCTTCTAAGGTAAAGCATGATCAGGGGTGTGCCTTACGGCATTTTCATGTATGGTGGCAGTTCTGCCATGAATTGAGGTTAATTGCTTTTTTTACTTGTACATTCCTCTTGACCAATCTCTCTGTATGGTTGGGGTAAGTCTGTTCTATATAGAACAGTTTACAGAGAATGCTAGTTTACAGAGTCCTAATACGGGGTTATTACAAATGATGTTCCCAATGTAAAACCCTCATAACTCCAATTTAATGACACTCAGATACATACATTTGATATAAGTGGAAACAAACTCAAGTTTTGTTGCACAACATCAAAAATGTTTTCCCCATCAGATATGATCAGTATGGCCTCCTTTGTCACTCGACACACATGGAGCCTGCGTCAAGTTAATACCATACACGTTGTAGCGGATCATGACTGACTGATGCAATGGCTTCTGGGATGTGTCCTTGCAGACCATACATGGTGGGTGGTAAGGGAGGCTTGTAGACTCTAACACTCCCCAGAGAAACAATCATGAGAGGTAAGGTCCAGGAAACTGAGGCTAAGAAAGAAGTTCAGTAGCGTCACTACCCTCACGGCCAACCCATCTGTTGGGTAGTCGCCGCTTGCTTCTGAGTTCATTGTGACAATGGTGGATCCCCCGGCCGGTTGGAAGATGAAACTTGGGATTTCCTGTTCTGGCTGCGGCAGAAGCCATATCTGTAGGGTCCAGGTACGAAATCCCCAGGATTGTTTCCTCATGGAAATAGAAGGGGCCGGACACTTCCCTACAGGTTATAGCGCAAAACACGTTCACCTTGGGGGAGTCGCACATACGCTCCACAGAGACCGGTGGGTTTTCCCTCCCCAAATATTCTGACATTACGTTTGTTGCCTGAAAGATGGAAGGCGGCTTCATGACTAAAGGCTCTATGACACCATTGCTTCCCATTAATCCATTACAGTTTGCCTACTCTCGCAGAAAGAGCGTCGCCGCGCTTTGTCGTCCGGTTTTAGGGCCGGTAACAATTGCAATTGGTAGGAATAAGCTCTCAAACGTGTGCGCAGAACCTTTCACACAGTCGGCGGGGCCTCCAGTTCTCTGCTTGCTCTGACGGTGGATTTCTGAGGACTTGATGGGAAACTTGTACGATTGCGCTACGCTGTTTTCTCACTTACTGCTGGACGTACGGATGATTTTCGCTTACAGATGCAACCTTTTTCCCTAATATTGTAGTACCGCTTACAAATTGTCCGCCCGCTGGGGGTAGGCTTCACCAAAGTTTGTTTGAAGATGACTTTGCACACTAGTAACAGATGGTAGACTTGAAATTCAAGGACAGAAGATGCTATTTTGTTTTCTTTGGCAGACATTTTGTCTCCTATCCCCCTATTTACGACTATGGTAGAATACAACATTTTGGGCCTCATTTACCAAAAGTGTCTACCTTAAGGTGTCCTTGTTGCAACCAATCACATCACAGCTTTCATTGCACCTCAGCAGCTTGAGAGAGAAGAGCTGCGATGTGATTGGTTGTTATGGATAACAAGGTCGTCTTATGGGAGATGGTTTTGCTAAATGAAAATTTTTGAGTTTCTATTTCCATTGATATCCAATTTCAGTGTCATTAAACGGAGCTATGGGGGTCACGTCGGAAAGATGTAATAACCCTCTATATAGGACTGCATCCATCTTAAAGGAGATGTCCCGAGGCAGCAAGTGGGTCTATACACTTCTGCATGGCCATAATAATGCACTTTGTAATGTACATTGTGCATTAATTATGAGCCATACAGAAGTTATAAAAAGTTTTATACTTACCTGCTCCGTTGCTAGCGTCCTCGTCTCCATGGAGCCGACTAATTTTTGGCCTCCGATGGCCAAATTAGCCGCGCTTGCGCAGTCCGGGTCTTCAGCTTTCTTCTATGGAGCCGCTCGTGCCAGAGAGCGGCTCCGTGTAGCTCCGCCCCGTCACGTGCCGATTCCAGCCAATCAGGAGGCTGGAATCGGCAGTGGACCGCACAGAAGAGCTGCGGTCCACGAAGGTAGAAGATCCCGGCGGCCATCTTCAGCGGTAAGTATTGAAGTCACCGGACCGCCGGGATTCAGGTAAGCGCTGTGCGGGTGGTTTTTTTAACCCCTGCATCGGGGTTGTCTCGCGCCGAACGGGGGGGGGGGGTTTAAAAAAAAAAAAACCCGTTTCGGCGCGGGACATCTCCTTTAAGGACCTGGCAGACGTGAAGGAACCGCTGCGGTTTTGTTGGGGATTCCACCTCCGTGTCTGCGGTTCGGATTCTGCCGCCCCTTACTAATCAGTCTATAAGCTTTGCATCAGCAATCTTCTCGGGGTTTGTTCACATGCGAGGCTGCTTTCCGCTATTAAACTGCATGAAATAGCATTGCAAGCAGCGCTACTCCGTCCTGTAAATTTTGCTCACCAAAAATCGATCGGATCCCCCCATCCTTTGGGGCGTCGTTCGGTTTTGTCATAAGAGGAAGTGATTCAGCCATGGGTGCCGCTTTCCTACTGCCCGAATGTTGCAGGAGAACGGAATCCCGTAACGCTCATGCGAACGAGGCCTTAAGCTACAAAGGGAAAAAGTTCTACATTTAAGGGTTTGTAGGTTTCCTGTGTCTCTGAACTTCGGTATCACGGCTGTACAGAGCAGACACAGCTAGGAAATCATGTAATGTGACTGTTCTTCATTTATGTCGGAGGAGTCCTCCAGAATACTGTACACATCGCATATAGGCCTGTGCCCAAGGGGGTGGCGGTTTAATATTCTCTTGCACTGTCCAGCTCAGGATGTACACGGGGAATTACATTGCCAATAAGAGGCGAGTGGGATATTTGTATGCAGCGCAGCCCCTTAATAAGACACATCCCTGAGACTGCTGACTCCAAGCTGCACACAGATATATTAAAGAGGTTTTCCCATGATAGCTGTGGAGGGTATATCAATTATATATGTCATGAATGTCTGGACGGCGAGGATCGTGCACTGGGACCCCCCAATCTAAAATGAAGGGTCTGCGGCTCTGTATTGCAATCACAGCACAACCTCACTTGCTTGCATTACAGGCATATGGAGTTGCCATCCTAGACATCCCATCCACACCTGCACCCAGGTGTGCCACTTGTAGGGCCGCTTTTAAAGGGAATATATCAGCTATTGCTTTAACTGCGGTAAATATAACTAGATAGTGAAACAATTTCAGTTCTTTTCAGTTTATATTATCTGATTACAGATTTTTTTTTTATTCTGCGCTCTGTACATGGCTATGGGGCGGCCATCTTGCCTCAGCTGCAGTTTACAGCATTTAGAGAGATGCTTTACAGCAGAACTAATGGGCCATATACATAGTGGACAGGAGGAGACTCTGTGGGAGAGTGTTGTAGGCATGCTGTGACCAACAAATATTGTAAATGGTGGATCCTTTGTTATCTACCATATATATAGGTGTTACCTCTCAATGTAATCCTGTCTGTGATAATGAGGAGATGACTACTGAGAAGTTTTCTCTACAGAATCAGAAGGGTCGGGTTATTTTTTGACTTAGTGGTCATTATGAGAACTGCAGGGTTTTTATGACTTTTTTTTAAAAACAAAAAACAAATATCATGATATTGAAAAATTAAAAAAAAAAACACCCAAAATTCTTAAATATGTTTACTATACAACCTTGTTTTATACAAAAGGTCATTGTCTGATAAGACGCCCCTACTAGTGCAGTATGTCTCCACAGGAAGTATGGGCGTGACCTGGGCTGAGCTACAGGTAACACCCAGGTCATTCCCACAGCTCCTGATTTGGCTCCTAGACACATCAATGGAGACATACTGCACTAACACCATCTCATGACTGAGGAGACAAGCCAATTAGGAGCTGTGGGCGTGACCTCGCCATTACCTCTAGCTGAGTGCAGGTCACGCCCATTCTTCCGGTGGAAACATACTGCACTAGTATCTGAGACGCCTTCCTTCCTTTTACTTTTGTTGATGGTGGCTCTTTAGTTTGTTGCCAGGATTCTTATTTGTATGCTATTGCTGTGCTGACATTTTGTTTAACCCTTGCAGGATGGAGCCAGTTAGCAGCTATGCATTGCGTTATGTTGCCCGATCTACTGGGGCTGGAAAAGTTCAGACCGCCACTATTAGAAATGCTGGCAAGAAGGTGGCAGGACCGATGTCTGGAGGTACGATCCTAGAGCACATTCATCAAAGTGTAATCCGTCATCAGAACAGATCCATCAGAGCTACTGAAGGGTTGTACCACAATTTCAAGTTATATCCTGTTCAGTTGCTGAGGCAGTCCCATTCAAAGTGAATGAAGTACTAATGTGCTTGCATGACCAGCGCTCCAGTCTCTTCCTCACTGATAGGAGTGCAGTAACCTTGCAGGGAGGAGGACTAGGGACACAAGACCCCCGTTTACAGGATTGGTAGTAGTAGTAGTAAGACCTTAACCGATCCGTAAGTTACCCCCTATCCACAGGATAGGAAATAACTTGTAATTCTGATAAAACCCCTTTAAAAAGAGCATATATTAGAATGATGAAATGCCCTATTTTTCTACCTTAAAAAAAGTTCTACTTGTTAAACGGGCTTCTTGACAATAAGCTCATAACCAAATGCACCCCCTATGGGGACCACCAGCGATCAGCTGCGGTCAAACCTGGCATTAAGTGTTCAGCTTCCCTATAACAGCCCCACAGGAGGAATGAGGTATTGCACAGTAATCCATTCACATCAATGGTTATATGTGTAATGCTGAACCGATCAAGTCCTCCAGGGTGAAAGACTATCTTTATAGCGGAACTGGCTGCAGAAAAACTGCAGTATTTTACAATACATACATTGTGGTTGAAACTTCTAGAAATCCCATCCACACTGTTAAAATTTTTTTAAATAAAAATCTGCAACATAAATTGACCTGTGGTGGAGATTTTACAATTTGTGCATCAACTTGTGCTGGGGATTTTCAGTGCAGAATTCACTACTTCGAATAAGAGGGTGAAATTTGTTTCACAACCCACACTAAAATCCGCATCAAAATCTGCAGTAGATTTACCACTGCTGAAAAAACACGTCAACGTAACCTAGTAGGGTTTGACATGGAGGCTGTTCCGTAATAGACTTTTTATGGTATGCCAGTGATTACAGTTGGATGAGTTAATATTCCATTGTTCCATGCCAAGGGCCTGGCACTGCCCGTGATATAGAGGTGACCACTTATGGGGAAGGTCCTGTAATCTACAGAAACCTCCAAGTTCTAACACTCCATGCTCATTATTGAGGGACCAGGAAAGTCCAACCACCTCTTATAGAATGGCGACTGGTTCTGTATCCAACAAAGAACCAAATCTGAGAATCAACCTCAAGACACCCCCAATAAGGGAATGAAGACTGTTCCTCTCTCCTTCCTGACTGATTCTTCTCCAGTTCAGCATTTTGCTACTGTCCTTGTCATTACTGGTAGCATCAGGTGCTACTTGCAGCCCAAGCAGATTTTATAATTAGTCCTGCTTCTCCAGGTTGCACATCCATACTTGCCGCCACAAGAAGGTTTGCCGTGTCTCCCAGCACAGTCTCAAGAGCACTGAGCAGATACCAGGACACAGGCTGTTAGATGTGAACTAGACAGGGCCGTAGAAGGGCAAGAACCTCACATCAAGACCGTAGGAACAGAAGAACCGCAAAAGCTCTACAAAATGCCCTCCAGTGGTTACCAATCAAATATCCAGAAACAAACTTCATGAGAGTCCTGTGCTCGCAGCCCAGCACCATGCAGTTGGATTGGAATTCACCAGGGAACACCAGAAAACACTACAATTTGGCAGGTCCACCATTGGCGCCCCATTCTTCTCACAGATGTGAGCAGATTCATACTGTGCAAATGTCTTTCTTTCATAAAGATCCAATGTTTGCTTTAACCCCTTGAGTGGCGGGTTTCCTACCACCCTGTCGTGCCCACCAGGGCAAGTTTTTTAAAATGGTCTAATCATTGAATTTCAACTAATTTTGCAGTTGCGTCTCAAGAGCCATAACTTTTTCATTTTTCCATTGACATGGCCATATAAGGGCTTGTTTTTTGCGGGACAAGTTGTGATTTTTTAAACAGGGGGGAGGGAAAAAAGAAATGGGGGAAAAAAGAAAAAAAAGGGCCATGTCATTAAGGGATTAAATGTAATAACTTCCTTCTCTGGGTCATTATGACGCATGGATACCAATGTGTGATTGTATTTTTGATTTTTTACAAAGTAAAGGGAGACAAGTGTTTTTATTATTTTTTTTATAATTTTTTTACTTTTATTTATTTATTTTTTTTATCCCTTTAGGGGACTTCCACAGGGACCCATCAGGACCCCTGATCACATTCCGGGGGTCCGATGGTGACAGCTCTTTACATGCTGCAGTGACAGCCCTTTACATGCTGCAGTCACACAGACTGCAGCATGTAAAGGGTTAACACAGCAGAGATCGGAGGTTTTCTCTGATCTCTGCTGTAAGAGCAGGTACCTAGCTGTCCTCTGACAGCTAACAACCAGCTCTCCCTGCCACAGAGACCATCGGCTTGCTTCTGACAAGCCGATGGTCTCTATGGCAACCTGTAAACAAAGCAGGAGATTGCCGGCATATCGGCAATATCTTCTGCTGTTTTTTCAAAGCCCTTGCTTTGTTCTCTGTGGGACTGTGCAGGCAGAGCGAAATCTTCCGGGCTATGTTGCTATGAGCAGTGGAGCTCGTCCCGGAAATTTTCCGGGCGTGCCACTCAAGGGGTTAAAGCATACCTGAGTTTTCACGAAGCTTAAAATACGCCAGGTTCTTCTTACCTGCTCATTTATTGCTGTTTGTACCCTGTCTGTAAGTTCTGATTTTCAGGTGGTTTTCACTATTTTTCTGCCGCTTTGCTGGTTGCAATCCACTATCAGAGATAGAGCATGTAGCAAGCCTAACATTTCTGCCAGTAGTTCACTGTCCTGCCTTCCTTGCCCTTACTTCCTGTACTGCATTACTCTGTCTCTGGTCCAATCAGCAGAGAGGCAATGTTTGACTGCCCACCCTTTGCTTGTCCAGGATTCAGGCATTTAGAGACATTTTGGCCAAGTTGTTAGTAAACCCACAATAATGTGTGTGCCCCCACAGACACACACCCACACACTGTAACAGCAGGAGAGGCAGAGACTGTAGTGATTGTTATCACAGTGCCTGCAGATCTGTCAACCTGCAAGTGCATGGTAACTGCCTGTGAAGATAGCCCCTTTCCTGTTGGTATGGAGACATCCCAGTGTCCTACTTACTATGTAATCTATATCCAAAAGGCTAGAGAGTGGATTGCAGAGAAGCTGGAAGGGAGACCCCTAGTGGCGGCCACTTGAAACGTAATTTACAATGGGAAAACAACAAAATTTTTAATGCAAGGTCATTGCAAAAACATTTAGAATAACTGAAGCTAGATGACCATAAGTTTTCTGAAACGTTAGTGCCCCTCTAAGTGTTACCTAAATGTAACAGTTGCTGCATATAAGAGATTGACAGTCATGAGTATCACCGTGAACTCTGTAGTCAGCGGGGGCAGAGGTCTGTTACTAGTATTGCCATCACACCGAAGTTTGCAGTGCACACACATATAAACCCTGACTTGACAGCCTCCATATCACACCTAGGAACGGCATCCTGTCCGTCTGGCCACTTTATAGCTTAATTGGACATCAGCTCCTCAGTATCTTATGGGAACGACGCCATGTGCCAAACCGATGATCTTCTCCCACACAGACAAATCATTTTTAATTGGTTCATTCGCAGCCTTCGTCTTTGCTTTTTGTTACCCTCTTACTTGCAGCTGATTGTTGAAAATGGTCTTTTTCCATGAGCCGAGGATCTGTATTCTGCTTACATATGATGAACAGCAATGATCTCCACCACAACATGCAATGTTCATGGAGCCGATGACATCTGTGTACATCACAGACTAACCGGACTGAGGGCGTATTCACATTGGAGTGTTTAATGTGCGAGTTCCGCCTGATAGCGATCTGGATGAACTTGGGCGTTTTATAATTGATTTCAATGTTTATTCACACTAGCAATTTTTCTCTAGCAGCTAAGCTGCGAAATTGAAAAATCACTGCGCTTTATTTTTGGGCGTTTCCTTGTAAGGAATCGCTCATTATTTCCCAACTGATCTGTAAAAAAAAATTGCATCACACACTTGCATGCAAAGTGATTTTTTACCATTTAAAACCTTTGGAAGCACGTGTTTTTTTTTTTTTTACGCACGTGAAAATCACTAGTACATAAATGCAAGGTGATGTCTTTTTTTAAGCAAAAACGCATCATGCTCGCATCCAGAATCGTAATTTACAAGCGCGAATTTCTCAGACTTATATTGCGCTCGCCCATGTGAATGCACCCTTAGCGTTTTTCAGAACACTCTTAGAACTAAATGGACATGTGCGCACCTCAGCTCTCTATCCCAGCTACCTTACCAGGAGGGTCAGTCATCAGGATCCCCCGTTCTACTTATAGGTGGGTGTCCAATAGGTGGGACTCAACCATATCAGTCATTTTTGGCCTATTCTTTGGATATACTTTACTTGTCTTTAGCAGAAAAGCTTATATAAATGGGTTTTACCTCTTAAGATATTTATTCCTCATCCATGGGATAGGGAATAAATGTCTGATTACTGGGGGTCTGACTGCTGAGACCGCCAGCGATCCTGAGAACAATGCATTCCTAATGCCTCATGTGAATGGAGCGTCTGTGCACATGCTAATATGAAAAAAGGTTTGGAGCCATGTTAGCCAGTAAAGTGAAGTGTGATTGTTCTCCGTGAGAGAAACCAAGTGATCTGGTAGATAGGATACCTTTTAATGGCTAACAAAAATACATAATGTTACAGCGAGCTTTCAGGGATATTCTGCCCCCTTCGTGAGGCTAGTGAATGAGAATGGCACATAATTTTAACCTACAGATGCAGAGGGGAGGGAGACACATTCCTCTCGGCCTAAATAAATGTTCACACACAGAAATTTGAGACTTGAAAAAACACAAGACAGTCTGAGCAGAGAGACCAATACTAAATCAGTTCACTAAGCTGAGGAATGCAACAATTTTATGATGTCTCTGATCACTAATGCACACATAAGAAGATAGAAATACTACCTTAACAGCACCACCTATTGGATGGAAACGTTTATACAATCAATTTCTGAATTCTTATGAGAAAAACAAAACATGATTGGGAAGAGGACACCCATCTTGACCTCCTTCAGATCTTCATATTCCCCACTTATGCAAGAAACCCGGGCTGAGGTTCATTCCATTATTGAGGGTGTCAAACATGGCCATAAACTTCTACTCTCAAATCCTTCTGTGACGCTGTGACTTGAAGTTGCCCTTCAGTATGATAACTCTCATCTGCTCTATGCTGTGTCTGTGACCACAAAAATGCTTTGCCACAGGTAATTCCATTTTTTTTCTCTCCAATTGAGCATCGATGAGATCTCATCCTGGCTCTCAGTTTTTGTCTTGTGTTCCCAATATAAAGACCCCCAACAGGACATTTACTGCACAGGATCAGGTACACAACATCAGATGTGGAACATGTCAATGTCCCGGAGATCTTATAGTCCTGCTGTGTGTTGTGGATCCGTATCCTGTCCACAGTCAGTATAATGTGCACATGCTTAACCACTGCTCCATTCACTTCTATGGGACAGAGCCCATTGATATCCTTCTGTCCCATAGAAGGGAATGGAGTCACTGTCGAGCATTCGAAACCTCAATACATTTATATGGGGTAATCAGAATGCACCCGTCTCAAGACCACTGGGAGTCCCAGTGATGATACATTTATCTTCTATCCTATGGACAAGTGTCTTTTGTGGTAAAGCCCCTTTAAATTCCTAGTGGATTGATAAGACAGATGCACTGTAGCAAACCCTCAGCTGTGAGAGGCATTGGATGTGAACACGTTTTCAGCTTTTGTTTATAAAAAAAAGAATGCTTCTGTTCACTGACAAAACCTGTCAATCAAATCCAAGTGTCTGTATATTACTGCCATAGACTATACTGAGGCTCAATCCTCTGTTCCTTGGTTGCAGGTCCGGGAAGCCGCTCAGGCTCTCTTACTGGCGGAACTTCGACGGATCGGCCAGTCGGGACGGAAGGACACAATTGATTCCTGGGCACCATATTTACCTCAGTATGTCGACACCATCATGTCACGTAAGTTTATATTTATACCTGCAACCATCAATCTGAGGTTTGACCTATTCTGCACAACTTTTCCTATTGGTTAGAAGACCTTCTGAATGGAAGAGAATTTTTTTGTTTGGGACATCATCAATAAGCCATAGTAGATACCAGCTATAAAGAGAGTCCGTCTCTTTCTCTGAAGGACCCAGCACATCCATGCTATTGGTGGGCGTGCACTACTTTAGTTCCCCTGTGGTGGTGCTGCAGGAAACTTGACCACTTGTTAAGTTTCCAAAGATACCGCTGGCCTCTCTTTGTAGTCAGCTAATTTCAGGAGATCCTTATAATAAAAAGGCATTGTTTAAAGCAGATAATCCCTTTACATGCTTTTGGTTTATCTTTTCTTGTACATAGGACTATTAGATTTAGAATTATTCACTTAAAATTAACTTTTACTCAGTGACCCCTATTGGCCACCATTGCAGCTATTAATCCAATTTTGCCAACCTGAGGCATGTGGCTTTGAGCACATAACTAAGCAGATTGTCATATGTGAAATGGGTCGTCACCTATCTGTTCAAGAGATGGAGATTGTTAGACTTTGGGTAGGCTCCTAGGTGGCCATACACATGAGATAGAAGTAGATTGATGGTTGACCAAATGTTAGACTTTCAGTAGGCTTCTAGGTGGCCATACACATGAGATAGAAGTAGATTGATGGTTGACCAAATGTTGAATGAACAATTATCTGGTGAATCATCATGCCAACGCAGCCATACACATTTTAGTCTAAATTGCCCATAATGGTCATTCATACTGACCTTACATATTCAATGCAATTAGGCAGTGAATGAACGATCTTTCACTGAGGAAGCGTTCTTTCACGTAACGATCATTCATGTAAAGGCCGACTGCACCATGTACATTGAACTACAAGTGACTATTGGACGCAAATGAAAACATGGCCGCCTTCTTTCTAGAATATAATAGTTGTCATCGGTTGGCCCAAACAATTGTTCATGGTGAATTTTCACCCAAGGAATGATTGTTTTCATTCAGTTTTAGACTGAGGTGAATGGAGACCTTAAAGAGGTTTTGTCACATAAAATCTGGTCTAGATAAAGAGGTGGTCTTCACAAAGAGACAGTCTTTTGGAGAAGTTTCACAGTATAATAAATCTGTTTTAAGTCCTCATTCGGATATTGAAGTTCTTCTTTGGCTCCTTATGGTATGAAGAGTTGGAAAATTAGTTAAAGTGACCATCCAGTCCTGGACAAACGAAGATGACCACACCACTTCTCTGACCACCTAAAGCACACTGGCAGTGTATCAGTAATCTAAGACACTACATGCCGCAATGATTGGCCAGCGCTGCTCATGTTAGCTGCACTGGCCAACTAGACCAGTGTGCATCAGGTAGAGAAGTGGTTCGGCCATCTCGTTCTATCTGGGACTGGAGTGTCACTTTAAGGGATTGACTGTAAAGCAGTTCTTTATTGCCTGTTGTCTTCTAAGTGCAATGAAATAATAGTCACCCAAAATATTCAATTTTGTCCATTTTTGACAACCATCATTGTATTGGAAAATGTCAACCGACTGTGCCGAAAATTGCAATTGTGATCAAATCTCTCTCTAACAACGTAAAAGATGTAATATTTGTCTGCTCACATACCACCACTGCTCCGATTCCTTCTATGGCCAGTCTACCACTGGTTTTCACTTCTGGTTGCACTTTCCAAGTCACGTGGTCACATGACTGTTGCAGGAGAGCCGGTGATTGGCTGGAGCACTCACATGACCCTCTGTGATAGGACATGCACCTGGAAATGAAGACCAGCAGAGGGTCGGTCACAGGAGCAGTGGTAGCACATGAGTATTAATACTTTTATGTTATTGCACCGCTCTGGGACAGTCTTTACCTTCCCAGATAACCCTCTTAAGGGCCCTTTACACGGGATGGATGGTTGTCCCTGCGATAATCGCTTCTGTGCTTTTACATAGGAGTGATCATCGTTCCATTCGCAGTAAACAGGCCATTCTTCATAGATGAATGACCGCCTCTTTACATCGGCCGAACCGCCATTTATTGTTTTTGCCTGCACAATCCAGACCGCTAACAAATTATTGTCCGTCGTCCAGATTGTGCAGCCGTTTACACCGAATGATAAAATGCAATAAAATGAACGATTATCGTTCAGTGTAAAGCAGCCCTTACGCTTTGGTGGGATCATTCATAAAATGATCCCGGTGGCCGATTTGTTCTCTTAAATGTATAGTCCGCTTTACAAGCAATGCTCTCTGGTTAAAAAATATGCAAATTAGCACTTCTCCAGCAGACCAAAATATGTCTGGCGCCACCTATAGGTAGCTACCTTTTATAAGCCCAATGTGTGACCCATTAAAGAGCTTTAAAACATGACTGGGGATACCAGCCAACCCTGATCGGCTGTGCTGTAAATACAATATTCCCAAAACAGACATGGAGATATGAAGAAGGTTTCATGACATTTATACATTTGTCCAAAACCGATTTAGATCCCCGCAGAGAGAAGGAAATAAACCTTCAGAAAACCTTTTTCTATTCTTTTGTTCTTGGTTTTGCATGGAAAAATAGAACTAAAAATCTGCTGCTCCTTTAACGGAAAGTAAAAGGTTATCTGGCGGTGGCCTTTGTGTGTATGTGCTGATGTGGATGCAGGCAGCCAGACAGGCAATGTGTGGAGAGAGACCAGGGAACAGCCTGCCGATCGATAGCAGTGGTGTGAAATGAATT
This sequence comes from Eleutherodactylus coqui, assembly GCF_035609145.1. NCBI lineage: Eukaryota > Metazoa > Chordata > Amphibia > Anura > Eleutherodactylidae > Eleutherodactylus > Eleutherodactylus coqui. The sequence continues at coordinate 54,089,129 of NC_089841.1, read as the reverse complement.
AATGTGAGGCAGTCAGTCTGTCTATCATGGCATTGCAGGGAAGGCAGCGCTGGTCACTCGCCGCAGAGATCTCTTCTTCCTATAAACTTACCTCCCCCTCTGCAACCGACGTCTAACAGCGGCTTACTGGATATTCCAACAGTCTTCTAAAGGCCTCATGTGCCATTGTGGGGAAATTATCTATTGTATCTATCTATCCATCCACAGCATCAATCTACACTATGTCATATCCATCTGTCATCTCTCTCTCTCATCTCTATCTTGTGTATCTTTCTTATTTAGCTCTCTCTGTCCAATGTATCACTGTCTCATGTATCGCTGTCTGTCTCGTGTACCGCTGTCTCTGTGTCATATCTTTCATTCTCTGTCATCTCTCTTACCTCTCTGTCATATCTCTCCCTGGTGTCTCTCTCTCTCTCACTCTCTCACTCTCTCTCCTTGGCGTCTCTTACTCTCTCTCCTTGGCGTCTCTTACTCTCTCTCCTTGGCGTCTCTTACTCTCTCTCCTTGGCGTCTCTTACTCTCTCTCTTTGGCGTCTTTTTCTCTCTCTCCTTGGCGTCTTTTTCTCTCTCTCCTTGGCGTCTCTTTCTCTCTCTCCTTGGCGTCTCTTTCTCTCTCTCTCCTTGGCGTCTCTTTCTCTCTCTCTCTCCTTGGCGTCTCTTTCTCTCTCTCTCTCCTTGGCGTCTCTTTCTCTCTCTCTCTCCTTGGCGTCTCTTTCTCTCTCTCTCTCCTTGGCGTCTCTTTCTCTCTCTCTCTCCTTGGCGTCTCTTTCTCTCTCTCTCTCCTTGGCGTCTCTTTCTCTCTCTCTCTCCTTGGCGTCTCTTTCTCTCTCTCTCTCCTTGGCGTCTCTTTCTCTCTCTCTCTCCTTGGCGTCTCTTTCTCTCTCTCTCTCCTTGGCGTCTCTTTCTCTCTCTCTCTCCTTGGCGTCTCTCTCTCTCTCTCTCTCCTTGGCGTCTCTTTCTCTCTCTCTCTCCTTGGCGTCTCTTTCTCTCTCTCTCTCCTTGGCGTCTCTTTCTCTCTCTCTCTCCTTGGCGTCTCTTTCTCTCTCTCTCTCCTTGGCGTCGCTTTCTCTCTCTCTCTCCTTGGCGTCGCTTTCTCTCTCTCTCTCCTTGGCGTCGCTTTCTCTCTCTCTCTCCTTGGCGTCGCTTTCTCTCTCTCTCTCCTTGGCGTCGCTTTCTCTCTCTCTCTCCTTGGCGTCGCTTTCTCTCTCTCTCTCCTTGGCGTCGCTTTCTCTCTCTCTCTCCTTGGCGTCGCTTTCTCTCTCTCTCTCTCTCTCTCCTTGGCGTCTCTTTCTCTCTCTCTCTCTCCTTGGCGTCTCTTTCTCTCTCTCTCCTTGGCGTCTCTTTCTCTCTCTCTCCTTGGCGTCTCTTTCTCTCTCTCTCCTTGGCGTCTCTTTCTCTCTCTCTCCTTGGCGTCTCTTTCTCTCTCTCTCCTTGGCGTCTCTTTCTCTCTCTCTCCTTGGCGTCTCTTTCTTTCTCTCTCTCCTTGGCGTCTCTTTCTCTCTCTCTCTCTCTCCTTGGCGTCTCTTTCTCTTTCTCTCTCTCCTTGGCGTCTCTTTCTCTCTCTCTCCTTGGCGTCTCTTTCTCTCTCTCTCTCTCTCTCTCTCTCTCTCCTTGGCGTCTCTTTCTCTCTCTCTCTCTCCTTGGCGTCTCTTTCTCTCTCTCTCCTTGGCGTCTCTTTCTCTCTCTCTCTCTCCTTGGCGTCTCTTTCTCTTTCTCTCTCTCCTTGGCGTCTCTTTCTCTTTCTCTCTCTCCTTGGCGTCTCTTTCTCTCTCTCTCTCTCCTTGGCGTCTCTTTCTCTCTCTCTCTCTCCTTGGCGTCTCTTTCTCTCTCTCTCTCCTTGGCGTCTCTTTCTCTCTCTCTCTCCTTGGCGTCTCTTTCTCTCTCTCTCTCCTTGGCGTCTCTTTCTCTCTCTCTCTCTCTCCTTGGCGTCTCTTTCTCTCTCTCTCTCTCTCCTTGGCGTCTCTTTCTCTCTCTCTCTCTCTCTCCTTGGCGTCTCTTTCTCTCTCTCTCTCCTTGGCGTCTCTTTCTCTCTCTCTCTCCTTGGCGTCTCTTTCTCTCTCTCTCTCTCTCTCCTTGGCGTCTCTTTCTCTCTCTCTCTCTCTCTCCTTGGCGTCTCTTTCTCTCTCTCTCTCTCTCTCTCCTTGGCGTCTCTTTCTCTCTCTCTCTCTCTCCTTGGCGTCTCTTTCTCTTTCTCTCTCTCTCTCTCTCCTTGGCGTCTCTTTCTCTTTCTCTCTCTCTCTCTCTCCTTGGCGTCTCTTTCTCTTTCTCTCTCTCCTTGGCGTCTCTTTCTCTCTCTCTCTCTCCTTGGCGTCTCTTTCTCTCTCTCTCTCTCCTTGGCGTCTCTTTCTCTCTCTCTCTCTCCTTGGCGTCTCTTTCTCTCTCTCTCTCTCCTTGGCGTCTCTTTCTCTCTCTCTCTCGTTCTCTCTCTCTCGTTCTCTCGTTCTCTCTCTCTCTCTCTCTCTTTGGCGTCTCGTTCTGTCTCGTGTTTCTCTCTCTCTCTCTCTCTTTGGCGTCTCGCTCTTTCTCTCTCTCTCTCTCTCTCTCTCTCTCTCTCTGGCGTCTCGTTCTGTCTCGTGTTCTCTCTCTCTCTCTCTTTGGCGTCTCGTTCTCTCTCTCTCTCTCTTTGGCGTCTCGTTCTCTCTCCCTCTCTCTCTCTCTCTCTCTCTTTGGCGTCTCGTTCTGTCTCGTGTTTCTCTCTCTCTCTCTCTCTTTGGCGTCTCGCTCTTTCTCTCTCTCTCTCTCTCTCTCTCTCTCTCTCTGGCGTCTCGTTCTGTCTCGTGTTCTCTCTCTCTCTCTCTTTGGCGTCTCGTTCTCTCTCTCTCTCTCTTTGGCGTCTCGTTCTCTCTCCCTCTCTCTCTCTCTCTCTCTCTTTGGCGTCTCGCTCTTTCTCTCTCTCTCTCTCTCTCTCTCTCTGGCGTCTCGTGTTCTCTCTCTTTGGCGTCTCGTTCTTTCTCTCTCTCTCTCTCTCTCTCTTTGGCGTCTCGTTCTCTCTCCCTCTCTCTCTCTCTCTCTCTCTTGGCGTCTCGCTCTTTCTCTCTCTCTCTCTCTCTCTCTCTCTCTCTCTCTCTCTCTCTCTCTCTGGCGTCTCGTGTTCTCTCTCTTTGGCGTCTCGTTCTTTCTCTCTCTCTCTCTCTCTTTGGCGTCTCGTTCTTTCTCTCTCTCTCTCCTTGGCGTCTCTTTCTCTTTCTCTCTCTCTCTCTCTCCTTGGCGTCTCTTTCTCTCTCTCTCTCTCTCTCCTTGGTGTCTCTTTCTCTCTCTCTCTCTCCTTGGCGTCTCTTTCTCTCTCTCTCTCTCCTTGGCGTCTCTTTCTCTCTCTCTCTCTCCTTGGCGTCTCTTTCTCTCTCTCTCTCTCCTTGGCGTCTCTTTCTCTTTCTCTCTCTCTCTCTCTCCTTGGCGTCTCTTTCTCTCTCTCTCTCTCCTTGGCGTCTCTTTCTCTCTCTCTCTCTCCTTGGCGTCTCTTTCTCTTTCTCTCTCTCTCTCTCCTTGGCGTCTCTTTCTCTCTCTCTCTCTCCTTGGCGTCTCTTTCTCTCTCTCTCTCTCCTTGGCGTCTCTTTCTCTCTCTCTCTCGTTCTCTCTCTCTCTCTCTGGCGTCTCGTTCTGTCTCGTGTTCTCTCTCTCTCTCTCTCTCTCTCTCTTTGGCGTCTCGTTCTGTCTCGTGTTCTCTCTCTCTCTCTCTCTCTCTCTCTCTCTCTCTCTCTCTCTCTCTCTCTCTCTCTGGCGTCTCGTTCTGTCTCGTGTTCTCTCTCTCTCTCTTTGGCGTCTCGTTCTCTCTCTCTCTCTCTCTTTGGCGTCTCGTTCTCTCTCTCTCTCTCTCTTTGGCGTCTCGTTCTCTCTCTCTCTCTCTCTCTCTCGTTCTCTCTCTCTCTCTCTTTGGCGTCTCGTTCTCTCTCTCTCTCTCTCTCTCTCTCTCTCTCTCTTTGGCGTCTCGTTCTTTCTCTCTCTCTCTCTCTCCTTGGCGTCTCTTTCTCTCTCTCTCTCTCCTTGGCGTCTCTTTCTCTCTCTCTCTCTCCTTGGCGTCTCTTTCTCTCTCTCTCTCGTTCTCTCTCTCTCGTTCTCTCGTTCTCTCTCTCTCTCTCTCTTTGGCGTCTCGTTCTGTCTCGTGTTCTCTCTCTCTCTCTCTCTTTGGGCGTCTCGCTCTTTCTCTCTCTCTCTCTCTCTCTCTCTCTCTCTCTGGCGTCTCGTTCTGTCTCGTGTTCTCTCTCTCTCTTTGGCGTCTCGTTCTCTCTCTCTCTCTCTTTGGCGTCTCGTTCTCTCTCCCTCTCTCTCTCTCTCTCTCTCTCTTTA